>NW_021621338.1:16710062-16720675 GCF_004785775.1 Grammomys surdaster | reverse complement strand
GGAGGGAGGGAGGGAGGGAGGGAGGGAGGGAGGGAGAAAGGATGGAAACTGTAATGAAGGAAACCATTACAGAAACATAAATTAAGGAAAAGGCTCTTCTATTTTTACAGGTCTACTTAAACAAATAATTCTCAAATGTCTTAAAGTTTGTTCTTCTAGGTTCTTACCTCTTAAAAGTTACTTACATTAAGTTGATTATAAATAAGGTATCTGAGGAGGAGACAGATGGAAGAAGACTGTCCACAGGCTGCTGATTTTCGCAGTGGCATCATAGCCGCAGGGAGGTCATTGTCCTCTTGTACATTTGTGTAGGTCCAACATGCTCTCTGATAAAAAGCCAGAAATAATACATTTTGAGGGAAATAACGTGAGCATTTGAGACTGTGTACTTATAATTTTGTGTCACTAAACTTGAAGCATAGGTAGTAGATGGCGTTTCCATGATATATGCCCGTCCCTATTCTAAGCCACATTGCTTACAAGCTGAAGTGTACCCATACTCTCACAGTAGAGAGTGTGGGGCCAGTCACTTCACCTGAATATGCCTTTTTGATATAAAACAAAGACGACAGCAGGATAGTTTCATTGGGAAGGTTAACTTCGTGTATGTGGTTATCTAGAAGAGAACACAGCACACAGTAGTGATTACCAGGAAGTGAGGAAGAGAGACAACTCTCAAAGGGCCTGGACCCCAAAGCTCTCCCTGAACGACATTGAAACAAAACAGTAATATCGAGACTATGGAGGTAATATCGAGAGAGACTACGGAGCATGGACAATTTAAACAGAGAAAGCTAGCACCAGCATTGCAATGTGCAGGCTAGTGCTGCATATTTTAAAAATCGGGAGTAAAACACCACCCAACAAAATCTAGTATATAAAGTTGCACATTATGAGAAAATAAGCTTTATCCCAGCAATCATACTAACTAGTACCAAAATGTTTGAATGAATTCAAGACATTTTCAAAAGGATTTTTTAAAAAATCAACAGAGAGATAAAAATCAGTAGAAAACATCCTTAATAAATAATGGAATAAACTAGCATCAATTTATACCCCCACCAGTGCTTTCAGCAAATAAAACAAGGAAAATAAGCCACCATCCTTAACCGGGTATCATTTACAAGAAGCCCATGGCACATTGCTTTTATTTTTTTATTCAGATCTTTAGTAGCTTGACCATAAAGACATGCCTGCTTCCAGTGCTGGCACATTAAACAACCCAGGGTCTAACTCAGGAAGCAAACACAAAAGATAAGAATAAAACATAAAGAGGCAACGCTCACACCATATGCCCACTACCCAGAGAAACTTCAAAGATGTGCCCACTGCCCAGCGAGCCTACAAATTACTAGAGTTTCAAGAGTTGTGCCGTGTGACTGTGTACAAGTTCACCAAGTCAGCATCATTCGCTTCTCTATACATCAACCAAAGGCAAACAGACAGTGCCACAAGAAGGGGCCATTCGGAGGAGCAGCAGAGAGACTCTATGAACTTAGGAATTAACCAAGAATACAGTGTGTGAGGATCTAAAGGAACCATTGAAACCCAGCAGACCTGTATAACCAGAGAAAAGGCACAGTGTTGTGAGGAGGAAAGCGGAAAAGCAGAAAGGCCTGCCTTTCCTTGAACTCATCTGCATATTCATGCAGGGTCAGAAACATCCCAACATCACCTTTTGTTCCTTGATAGTCTGGTTCCAAAATCCTTATAAAATGGGATGGAACGGAGCAGATGTTTGCAGGTGTTCTGAGAAGAATATACAATGAGAATGTGCAGTGAATAGGTTTGGGGCTTACCATCAGTATGCATTTATAACCTGTTCTTGAAACAGGACAAACACAGATTAGGTGTTAAAAAAAAAAAACTTCACTGGGCTGAAGACAGCATTCTCAAACGCAATCTCCTCCCCCCAAATCAAAGGTAACCTTGATTTACACCTAAACTGCCCTTTATTCCAGGGAAATGATCACAAACAATATTTATAAAAACTAGAGAAGGGGGAAACCCTTGAAACATGTACTAGGAAGACTACAAAATCATTCATAGCACCATTTGAATGCAACAAATCTAACAGATGTTACCCAAAGTTTATTAGTGAAAGAAGCTCAGAAGAGTAAATACAGATGGTCAAAAAAACATATTAAGAACTTTATTCAAACTCAAGGAAATCACTCATCAGCTTCACAGAGGCTTTTAAAGTTTAAAATGAAGAGAAATTAGTATCTGACCAGGTAGCAATCAGTTTGAAGGAGGGCCACCTGGCACACTATCTTTGGAACTTAAAAATGTAACTTGAAGTTAGTTTTAGAAGTTCTGGCTTGTTTTGAGTCACATAGGTTCATACATAATGAAATCCATAAGTTGTTAGAAATTCACCATTTGGCTATTCTGTTGTACAACATCACAGCGTGAATGTGGCCCCTTACATGCTGAAGGGTACTTACTGATTTAACTGTCTATGACTGACATCAAAGTAGCCTGTTTAAACCAATATTACATTCAGTGTAGCAGAGGTGCTGCTACATTGGGATGCTTCTATGTTATGATGTCACTGAAGATAGGAATTCCCAGCTGCATTGTAATCTTACAAGGAGAACATAAATGTAGCCTGTGGTTAGCCAAAACATCATTCCTTATACAGTGAGATTTTTTTAACGTTCAGTTTATCTGCCTGAGGGTTGGAGAGAAGACTCGGCTATTAAAGGCTAGGGTCACAACAGAATGGACAATCTTCTATGTTTAAGAATGTTGGAAAATGAGGATTCTGCAGCACTTCCTATTTATCTGATAGGAAATGGTCAAGGTTCTCATATTGGGTTGGCTTTCTTTTTTTCCCACCTATTGCAGTACCTGTGCAATACTGTTACCTGCTCATAATCTTCCCAGGTAGGTTATCCAACACCAAATCTGTAATATTTCCAAGTCTGTTTTTGAACCTTTTGTTTCTAATTAGATATCAAGCTAAGTTTCTATTGGAGCAGTTTGACAGATTTTATATTCATAAATAATGTCTTTTTAAATGAACTATTTTTTTATTAAATGAATATTTTTTATTACCTTTATTTTGTACAGTCCAGTTGTTAACCGCCTCCTCCTTGGTCTGACCTCCCACAGTTCCTCATCCCATTCCTCCTCCCCCCTGTTTCCAAGGGGATGTCCCCACTTCCACCCCCATGCAAGGCCTCCCCACTCCCTGGGGCCTCAAGTCTCTTAAGGGTTAGGTACATCTTCTCCCACTGAGACCAGACCAGACAGTCCTCTGCTATATATGTGTCAGGGGCCTTGGATCAGCTCCTATATGCTACCTAGTTGGTGGCTCAGTGTCTTAAGAGCTCTCAGGGGTCCTGGTTAGTTGAGACTGCTGGTCTTCCTATGAGGTCGCCCTCATCCTCAGCTTCTGCCTTTTCCCTGTATGTAAACTTCTAAATCCCTCCCCCCTGTCTAACTTTTAGTTCATTCTGTCTTCTGGAATAGACACCAACGCAGCCTACCTAATTCCTAAGAAAGTATGTGTGGTGATTTCCTTCTGCTACATGCACCCCATTGATAAATCTGGAATCACATCTTTCTTTTCTCCTCCCAGGTATGGAGCAGTTTCTGCAGGAATGCTGTGTGCCCTTACCACCTTGTCCCAGCAGCTAGAGAACGAAAATGCTGTGGATGTGTTCCAGGTGGCAAAAATGATCAATCTGATGAGGCCTGGAGTATTCACGGACATTGTAAGTGGTTTGCATATGTATCAAACCTTCCCAGCATCAGGTGGTCCTCAGATCTGTACTCTAGACCTGGGGTTCTTATCTAGGGTGTGTCGAGCAGGAGGCATCTGGCAGTATCTAGAGACTTACTGGGTTTCACAACTGGACATCTCTGGCATTTAGTGTGTAAAGGCCAAGGCTACAGATAAACACCTTACCATACATGAACAACCCTTGCCAACACAGAATTATCTAGCTCCAAAAATCAGTAATGTTGTAGTTAAAAGGAAAAAAAAAACCTCTCTGTGTTGTTTAGTTACAAAATAAGGATATTCCATTATCTTAGGGAGTCATCAGCACTGCAACAGATTCCATGCTAACAGACCAGCAGGACATAAGATGGTGTGGGGCTCAGTGATTAAGGATGCAAGTGGTTGCTCTTAATGTTTCTTAGATAAGATTTCTGCTCTTCTTGTCTCTTTGGGGGTGTTTTTTCGAAGTCTATTTTTTGAGCATCCTAGATACAATGCCTAACCCACTCTTTCCTCTTGTCTTCCAGGAACAATACCAGTTTGTCTACAAAGCAATGCTCAGCTTGGTCAGCACTAAAGAAAATGGAAACGGTCCCATGACAGGGGACAAAAACGGTGCTGTGCTAACTGCAGAGGAATCGGACCCTGCAGAGAGCATGGAGTCTCTGGTGTGACTGGACCCCTGAAAGGGCACTTCATTTGTAAACTTCTGAGACTTGTAAAGACAGAACTTTTTTGAGGCCTTTTTTGCCAGACTCTAGGTTATACAATAACCCAGTTACTTTTTTACACTGATAAAAGTTTTGATATTTATTTTTTGCCATTTTCTGTCTTAATGGTATCCTACTGAGCATTTGCGCCTATTCTTCATTTCACACAGTGAAACGGAACTTTACCTAGTTTGCACTATATGATCAGTGTTACTGCCTATAATCTAATACTACAGAAACCCTGATGTGACATTCCATGACCACATACATGCTATTTTTTAGTTCCGTGCAGTGAAGGTCTTTGTTATGACAGTGAATCTCAGTTTTATTATTATTCTAAAGCAACTGCAATTTCCTAGCAGGCAACACTGTACTTTTCTCAGTCCCCTCTGTTTTTTTAGGCACTGTTCAATACTATATGCCTTCTGTTTTAATGGAGTGGATGGGCAATGTTTCCTTTTGCAGGACAGCAGGTTACTGGGAGCCCTTAAGGTCTGTTGACATCAGTTTCGTCTGTAATGGTTGAGAAATCCACTAAGAAGTTAAGAGGGCTTAAGAGTTACTTCATGTGAACATCTTTTATTAGTTACCAAGTTATATTCACAGTTGAAATGTGTCAAAATAAAGAATCAGTCTGTATTACAGATTTCACAGTAGCTATGTGGACAGTGTGTGTTATTTCCATTTTGACTCTCTGAAGTAGCTACACCCTAAAATTGGGGCTATCTTTTACAATAGGAAGATGGCCGTATTTTACACAATTTACTTCTGACACTCTTTAGTTAATCCCACTATAGATTTTTGGTAAATAGTATCATAGTAGCTACAACAACAAAGTAGGTGTTGACATTTAAATGTAGTCTTTGAAAAAGTCCCTACTAACTACTCCTACAGTGATCTAATAAACACTACCTATAGACAGCATTCTTTTTTTTTTTTGCCAAATGTTTCATAATAAATCTCTTAATTATATCCATTCTCTACTTAAGATTGGATTGGAAATATATTTGGGACTCAATCCCTACAGATGAACCAGTCTTACTTTGAAAAAGAAATAGGAATCTTAAAGGGAAAATCCAGTTCTTGAATGAAAGATGGCATCTCTATTTTAGACTGGGTTTTAAAAGAAGAGAGGTGGATGTACATCCATAAGAGATGGCAACCGTCATTAGGAAGCCAGAGTCCAGCCTCTGGAGCTGCTTTTGGCACATAGTATGTATGGGCAAACTGGAAACATTATTAAGAAATTTCATTTGAGTTTGTTTAAAACAAAACAAAACCCACTAAGCTATTAATCAGGATCTGCATCTTCCTTTTCCTGTTTCCTTTTGAAAGTCAACTTCTGGCAGACTTTTGAAGTCATACCCCAAGATTGGTTTCCTCTTTATGCCAGAAAGCTTTATGGGGAGGAGGGCAACATCTCAGTGTGAATGAGGCTTTATTGTTCTTGAGTTGTTTCCTGGGACTAGCCACAGAAGTGCTGGAGAACCAGAGATGCTAAGGAGAGGGTCACAGGCCAAGTCCAAGGGTTTCAATGCATGAGCTGGACCAGTAGAGGCCCATGAATATAGTGTGTGCACACTGACCTAAGAGCACACACAGAGAATTGGGATGCTGGCTTCCAAAACTGGTGAGCAGCTGAGCTGAGTCCACTAAAGTGTCTGTGCTAGATGGATTTACCAACCCCTCCAGCTCCACCAGAGGGGTCACCTCTGCACAATACAAAGGATTGACCATAAGAAACAGAACTCTTATTTCTGAGGGGAAATAAGAAAACCGTTTCAGATTGTGGTAAGAGCTAGGGCTTCCTAGTCAATGGAGCAGATTCTTTGTTGTGTACAGATCTGATATTAGCTAATGCTTTGCAGTTAGATGCAGTTAGATGCTCGATGGCTCTGCCATTCAGAATTAACTTTGAAGTTGGAGTTCACAGTCTCTCAATTGTCTCTTAGTAAAAGTAACATTGTTTAGAAGACAAATGGCAAGTATTACTTTCTGAGCTGTTTACACAGGATTCAATTCATCGAATTGCATACTCTGTACAGATCTGGGACTCTCTCTTACACAAGTGAGAGAAGGAGAGGAGAAGGAGAGAAAAGAATAGAGCAGAAATATAATCAAGGCGGGTTAGAAGCTTCCTGTCGACAGCCTACATGTCTACAGCAGGCTTGAGCCAAAGCCTACAGATGCCAGCCTCCTGGACTATGCGCAATTGCTATGTGCCCATTTTGCCAAAGTGGTCCACACACCCTTTACTGAGGATGATAGTTACCTTCAGCTGCCCTCAGTCCTCATGGTTACCACAATATGTATCTTCACTCTTCTTTGCTATTGGCAAAAATATTTTTGCATCTTTCCAGAGGCAAAGAGTTCCAAAGATGTTGTTTTCTTTGAGACATAAGCACATGGCTTAAGTACATAATAAGGTTAGTAGTACTATTCACAGTCAGGGGAAGGATATAACTATTGCTACAGCTAATGTGAAAGTTCATGAGATAGCTGTTTGTATGAACTTACCTCTAGGGAAATGAAATAAACAAACTAAATCAATCTGAATTGTTCTAATTAGGTCAGGTGGACATGCTAGACATCACAGATGTGTTAGAGACACCAGAAGTTTCTTATACCTCAAACCATAATATCATCTTTGTATATATAACCTTCTGAGTTTCAAGAATAAGTTTAGTTTGATGATTTTCCTAAACCTTATGTGAGCTTTGAGAGCCCATGTTGAATACAGGAGTCCAGGAAAGTCAAAAGAAGAGTTATAGTGTTCAAGGTGAAAAAAGGGTTCCGGTGTTGAAGGTCTGGTCAGTAGCTTTTACCCCAGAGTGACAGTGAAGCCAGCGAATATCCGTAATTGTTTTATAATGAAACAGCACAACTGCCTTCTCATGACCTTTTTTTAAATGCATATATACTATATTTAAAATTAAAATATAGATACCACTTTACCAAAGATACACATTACTAATTCTAAGCAAAAAAAGAAAAAAGATATTAAAAAAACCCAAACTCATCATAATTTAAGAAAAAGTAATCAAAATGTAGTTCTGTTAAAGCTTTTGCAGTTATGCTGGAGAATGCCTTCTCAACCCCGGTGTTCTGAAGTTTCTGTTCAAACGGTGCCAGTACATTTTTATATGAAGGGAATGCCTGCTTTTCTCCTCCATAGCAGCTGTAATTCATGGAGCCCTTTGTACTTCCTGTAGTCCCCACTTAACATGCAGCATTGGCTTTATTTATCTCTAGAAAGAAAGGCATGGTAAAAAGAAAATAATTAATAAAAGAAATTATAATGACATTTGGCCTCTACTTTTGTCTTAGCTGTTAAAATGTTTTTAGTATTTTTGTTAAATATTTGCAAAGGGAAGCATTTTCTACAGAGGATAATTAATTTCAAGAAAAAATATCTTGAGTTTTAAGGAATAAACATCTCCAGAAAAGGAGACAGTCAATTTTATAAAACGTCGTAACTCTCCAACATTTGGGGTAGTGACTCCTTTTTTGTTAGGACATTTGAGACTAGCAAGCAGCTGTTGTTTCTAAAGAACCCCACCTTCATGTTAACACATGTTTCTTTCACTTCATTTTGAAACAGCTAAAAACGTTAAACCTGTAAATATTTTGTTGCTCGAGTTAGCATCTTCTGGGAGCTTTGTATCTATGGTATATAATCATAGAATTTTATATTTTCATATAAAGCTAATTTTTTTCTAGTTTCAACTATGTCCTAGTTCTTTTTGTTGTTGGGTTTTTCACCCCCCGTGGTGGATATGTGAACTTCTGTGTATTGAAGTAGCGAGAACCATCTTTGCATTCCAAAAGAATCCGTGTGTTCTTCCTTTGAGGTAGTGATTGTGAAAGTCGGCCGTTTTTTTAAATTCCATTGACCATTAGTGCAATAGCAATTAGACATGACTAGTCACTGAATACATTTGTCACATTGACCCAAATACATTTGTCACATTGACCCATTTTGGAAAAAGTGATTTTTTTTTTTAAAGATTTGTTCCGTGGGGGCGAGGGGTTTTATAACCTGAAATTTTTTCCCTTTTTCCTTCTGTTTAAAACTATATCAAATCATTCTATTATAGTGTTATTTAATATGTAAATTGTATTGCTATACATAAAATAAAGTATGGTTTTTGATGTACTTGTTAGTATTGAGCATTTCTATGAAATGAGGTTCTCTACCCCTTATAGGTCACATTCATACTCAGCAGCCCTGTATCACAGTATTAACTGTAGTAAACCAAAGTTAGTAATCATCTTTATGTATCAAAAGGACATGTACTTGCCATGCTGGTTTGTTGATATTCTTCCTCTTTCTATGAGTAAGCAGGACAAAGTCAACATAGGTGACTCTCCCACCAAGATCTCGACCTCAGTGGGAGCAACTTTGCCCTCTTAACTACTGTCTAGGATGAAGGGTGGCTCACTGACACCAACACGTAAATATAGGATCAGAGCAAGTGCCTCTACGTGTAGGGAATTCTAACATTTCCAGATCAGTACAAAGGTTCTTAGTTCTCCATTCTTTGTGTCTGTGTGTGTGTGTGTGTGTGTGTGTGTGTGTGTGTGTGTGTCGCTGTAAGAATGCATCTCTTTCTGAAGTTTTACCCTTGGTGACCCTAGTGTTCTGTATCAGAGGATCATAAGTTAATAGTCTATATAGATCCTAGTCAGGCAACAGATATATTTTAATTGGCCTCTAATTTTTTTATAACCTCATATTAATTTGCCTAAATTTTTGCATTCAGATTCCAAGTTCCTTTTGAAAACTGGGTTGTGGTGTGCTAACAGGCTCACAGCCTCTCCACAGCAATCATGTCTGTTCACCTCCATTCATTTAACTAACCCTTCTAGATTCAATGAGCAGTTGTCTCTGAAATATGCAGTTAGGAACCCAGGGCCATTTTCCCCCACATTACCTGATATGGCCTTGCAAGGTAATTATTTTCCCTCCCCGTACCAACATCTGCAAGGTGTAAGGTCAGACTTTATGCAACAATCCAGTCACCTTTCCAAGTTTGTTTTAAACTGTAGATACCATCACCATTGTGTTAGAGTCTATTATCAGAAGCAGCTGCTAAAATGCAACCTAACCCTAATCCATAGCCTACACAGTAGCTTTACTCTTAAAATGTGAAGTTGCTAACAGAGGCCTTTCGGTCAGAGGCAGAGATTATACTTTAATCTTAAAAAGGAGTCCTATGATCTCAATGGGAGACCATTTGCCTAAATAAAATGCATGAGGCTTGGGTTCAAGCTCCAACACTGAAACAAAAGTTCAATTTATTCATAATTACTTGCAGGGCTGTGGAAGTGGTTCTGTGGGTAAAGAGCTTACTACAAAGCATAAGGCCCTGAATTGAATTCTCCAGCACCTATATAAAAACTGGACATCATGGCATACAACATCTGTAACTCTAGAGCTAGAGGAATGGGGTGAAGAAGGATCTCTGTGGCTTGCTGGCCGTTCAAGTGAATCAGCATGCCTCAGATGTAATTCAAGATGCCGTCTCAAAAGACTTGATGGAAACAACAGAAGAAAACACAAACATTACACAAAATTTACATTAGGCAAAGGCAAAGGATTAAAAAGACAATTGTGTACCACTGTGAGCAAGTAAGAAAAACCATTGAGCACAGATGCTTCTTCTGACTGCATACTGTGCTCACAAAATTCCTGTTACTCTACATTAAACTAGTTATTTGGACATTTGCCAGAGGGTGGAGAGAACTATGGAGTCAAACAGCCATGAGTCTAGTCAGTTTTGTCACTTACTAACAGTGGTCTAGAGAAAGACACTCCACTCCTCGCCAAGTGCCATTTTCCTCTTCTATAAAACACAGAAACTGATGTTTACCTAATTACACAGCTGTGAGAAGTAAAGATGATTCTTACAAAATTCTGATATAGTGCTTAAGAAGCACTTGATATAATGCCTCCTAATATCTTTAGCCCTTTAAAAACAGGGTCTAGCTAAGTTACCCATGCTGGTATTGAGCTCACTCTATGGCCTAGGCAAGTCTTGAATGTTTTGTGTTCCTGTTCCAGCCTGTAAAGAGACTAGACCATTTTTAATAGTTTAAATCAATCTCTCTCTCTCTCCCTCTCCCTCTCCCTCTCCCCCTCCCTCTCCCTCTCCCCCTCCCCTCCCCCTCCC
>NW_021621338.1:16654319-16709662 GCF_004785775.1 Grammomys surdaster | reverse complement strand
CCCTCCCCCTCTGAATTCCAGGAACATAGTTTTAATTCATTCTTCTCTCATACGATACATCCTACATCCCAGCTGCAGTTTCTTCTCCCTCTATTCCTCTGAAGTTTTCCTGCCCACATCCCTTCTCCCCTGGATGGATCCCTTCTCTATTTCCTTTCAGAAAAGAGCACTTCCATAACTTCCAAGAAGTGAAACAGAATGCGTCACAATACCTGTTACTCTTGAGCACCAACTGCAGAATGCTGTACAATATTTCACTGTACAATATGGTGAAAAGGAGGGGCCATATTTCTATCTGCACCTCCTTCCCAAAGGTTTACAGTGCTAATTCCTTTCTTCTTGGCTGAATTGTAAATAATTTTGCTGCTTATTTATTTATTTATTTATTTATCTATCTATTTATTTATTTATTTGAAGTACATGCAGCATGGGCATGCTACCACACACATGTGGAAGCCAGAGAAGCTTTAAAGAGTCAGATGTCTCTTTCACACATTCTGGGGAGTGAACTCATGTCATCGGACTTGGCAACAAGTGTACCTGCTGAGTCATATTGCCAGTCACTCAACTGATAACCACTGTGATTTTCACTAGTGCCTACACATTAATGATCACAAGCCCCATTTAACAGCCACTGTCGACACAGTTGGCCACTTTGGTCACTCACTATTATGATTGGACCAAAGTCAGAGCCATTTCCCCTTTTTGTAGCATTCTTTAATTCTATGAAGTACATAGTTTTAGTGTATAGCATATTCCCCCCAAAATAAGACTATTTGTTTCTCACACAAAACCTTAGTGATTGAAGGGAGAAACATTATATAAGTTATGGTCATTTGTCTTATAACTCTTGGTATTTTAACAATATATTTTACAATGCATTCCAATATGTCACAAGTCATGGATCATGACATGTTTCAAAAAAACTACTTGAAAACTAATATGGGGAGAGACTTTACAACAAGAGAATAGACCTAACACAGTTTTTATGAAAAGATGAATTACAATCATGTGAATTTAAATAGAATTAATCACTAATAATCACATAGCCAAAAGTTCATATTGATTTAATGTGTGTGAACTGGATTTTGTTGCCATCATAAGTAGCTAATTAACTTCTTTAAGATTCTTCAGTGCTACTAAACAGATTATCCTCATGTAGATGAGGTACTTAAACTCTCTCCCCCTTTGTCTTTTTCATTTAAGTGCCTAATATGTATAGGATGCCCATGTACTTCCAAAGTAGCCCTAGTCTTTTAAAATTTATCCTAAACTCTTTATAACACTACAAAGGAATTGTTAGCTATTCCCCAGAGCAAAGCCTTTTACCTCTCAGAGGTAGCCCATCCCCTCAGACACTATAAGTACTGAGTAAAAGCTGCTTGCCTCACCCCTTCTCCCTCCATAGCTCTCTTTTCTTCTATTTCTCTGAAAATATTCTTTTCTAGGCATACAGATAGCCATGAATCTAGAGGTACTCCCCAGAGCAGGTATCTACCCTCATTATCTTCTCATCCAGTTTATAAAGCATAAACTTAAACTGGAAACTTGGTGTTAGACATTGCAAAATATTCCAAAAAAAAAAAAAAAGGAATCTTGTCATAACTTTATGCCATACCATGACACTTCCACTGCCTACTGCTAGTGTATTTACATAATAATATTTGAATAAAATTTCCTTAGGCATTACTCAACTAAATAACTTGGGCCAAAGAAAACTGAATCTATCAGCCTCCCTGCATCCACAATATGTGATTTGGCCTTGTCACAATGGAAGAAGGTTCCTTGAGGCTATGGAAGGCCAACTTTTCCAGTCACTCATTACTGAGGTAGTGCACTATGTCTTCATGCCCTCTCAAGAACTTAGTGTGTGTGCAGTTTTCCCTTTTCTCCCTTTAACGGAATACTTGTTTCTCTGACAAATCACTAATTTTGCTACACAAACACACAGACTCTTTCTAACAAGATTTCTTTACCCTTAACTATAATTATTTCCTATGGTAGTGAACCTTCCCAAGAGAGACTGGTGCTATACAGTGTGCTGCTCAATTCAATCCCCCACAACGGGAACAGGAAGCAACTACTTAGAAGAGTTATCTATAATCACAAACACACACACACATACACGAACACACACACACTCCAATCAATAAATAGGCTAAAGAACTGAATAAACATTCTCAAAAGACAGAAAAGAAAAAAAAATGTTTCTTTTTTAATATTGGTCAATAAATACTCTAAAATATGTTAAACATTCTTAGCCATCAGGAAAATGCAAATATGAAGTATTTTGTGATCCAAGTCAGAATGGTTAACATTAGGAAACAAATGACAATACATTCTGGTGAGATTTAAGAAAAGAGGAATGCTCTTTCACTGTTGGTAGGAGTATAAACTGCTGTAGCTACTATATGATTCAGTATGCGAGTTTCTCAAAACAACTAAGAATAAGGGCTTTCCGGGCTGTGGTGGTGCACAACTTTAATCCCAGCACTTGGGAGGCAGAGGCAGGTGGGTTTCTGAGTTCAAGGCCAGCCTGGTCTACAGAGTGAGTTCCAGGACAGCCAGGGCTACACAGAGAAACCCTGTCTCGAAAAACCAAAAAAAAAAAAACAAAAAACAAAACAAAACAAACAAACAAACAAAAAGAATAAGGGCTCAGTGGATAGAATGCTTGTTCACAAACATGTGAACCTGAGTTCAAATCCACAGCAAATAAGGTGGAGTGAAATTAAAACACCTGATATTATTTCCTGGTCTCCACATGTATGTATAGGTGTACATACACACGCACACAAATTAGAAATAGAACTACCATGTGATTTAACTACACCAAATTATGCAAAAAGGACTTGTAACTCTACCCAAAAGGTATCTGCACATGCTTAGATGCTCATCAACAGATAAGAAAAATGTATGTGTAGAATTTTAATTTTCACAGAGATTAAGAAAAATAAAATCGTGACATGTAAATGGCAATTGTTGGAATGAGAAGTTATGTTAAGCAAAATAATCTAGACAAAGGGACAAAAAGACACCTCTTCTTTTACATGTGGATCTTATATTTAACTTATATATACATATGTATATGTGGGGGTCAGGAAATAAGAAAGAGGACATCATAGGGGTGGAGGAGTTCTAAGATGAAGAAAGTGCCCACATAAAATATAAAATCAGAAGAAACACTATTGAGGGGAGGAGAGCAACCCAATGCTGGGTAAGGAAGAAAAGTGTGCAAGAACGATCAACAGTAAAATATGAATGAAAAGGCCAGAACAAAACCAATTACCTTGTATACTATTTTTAAAAAGGTTAAGATGAGGACATAGGAGACTGTTCAGTCAGTGAAGTAAGCAACATCCTGTCTTAGTTAGGATTTCCATTGTTGTGAAAAGACACAATGAAAGGCAACTCTTACAAAGGACATTTACTCACACACCCACAGTGACACACTTCCTCCAACAAGACCAGACCTACTTCAACAATGCCACACCTCCTAATAGTGCTATTCCCTGGGCCATGCATATTCAAACCACCACATTCAACTTCCTGGTCCCATAGACTTGTTCAAACACACAAGTCTATGGAGGCCATACCTAGCCATAGCATAATGCATAATACATTTAATTCAACTTCAGAAGTCCCCATAGTCTATAGCAGTCTCAAAAATGTTAAAAAGTCCAAAGTTCAAACTCTTTTCTGAGATTCATTCAATCACTTAACTGTAAACCCCTATAAATTCAAAATCAAAAAGCCGATCACATACCTCCAACATCACAAAGTATACATTACCATTCCAAAATGTTTTAGTGAGGAAATACTGGACCAAAGAAAGACCAAAATCCAGCTGGGCAAACTCCAATTGCATCTGATGTAAAAGCATTCTTCATAGCTCCAGCTCATTTTATCTTTGTTGACTGCAACAAATTTCTTCCTCCTGGGCTGATTCCACTCCCTGTTAAGAGCTTTCCTCATCAAGTATTCCTTGGCTCTGGCATCTCTAATATCTTGGGGTCTCCAAAGCAACTTCATCATTACAGCTTCTTGTTCCAATGTCTGGGATCCACACACAATCTTCTGGACTTCTCAAGAAGGTTTGGGCTATTTCTCCTGCTCTGCCTTCTAGGCTCTGGTTGACTCCACTCCGTTGCTGCTGCTGTTCTTGGTGATCATAAATATACCTAACATAATATAACTATTGCTCATACAATTGTAAGTGTATAAAAGAATTGTAAATTTAGAATAGGTCAATGTCCCTTGGGAGTATCCTTTTAGTATCTCAACTTAAATACCAATTGATATTCTCTTAATTGATGTTAAAGAAATTGAAAGAAAGCACAAATATCTATACAAATGTGTTCCTAAAATAATACATAAGCACTCATACCACTTATAATCTTCATTTCTACAACTGGTCATGTTGCTTTTGGTGGTATTTATAACTACCTTCCTCTACTACCCATTCTGTAGCTTTGTGTGGGACCTGGAACAGAAGGCTCTTCAACAGGTCCAGGATGCTGTACAGGCTGCTTTACCACTTGGACCATATGATCCAGCAGATCCGATGGTACTTGAGGTATCAGTGGAAGACAGAGATGCTGCTTAGAGCTTTTGACAGGCTCCTATAGGTGAATCACAGACGAGACCTTTGGGATTTTGGAGCAAAGCTCTACCATCATCTGCAGACAACTATTCTCTCTTTGAAAAACAGCTCTCAGCCTGCTATTGGGCCTTAGTGGAAACTGAACATTCGACAGCAGGACAGAAAGTTACCATTCAACCTGTACTGCCTATCATGAGCTGGGTATTACTGGACCCACCAAGTCATAAAGTAGGACACACAAAGCAGCAGTCTATTATCAAATGGAAGTGTTATATACATGATTGGGCCCAAGCAGGTTCTGAAGGCATAAGCAAGTTACATGAAGAAGTTTCCCAAATGCCTATGATTTCTACTCTTGTTACAATGCCATCTGCTACCAAGCATGCACATATGTCCTCAAGGTGTGTTCCCTATGATTTGTCATCACAATTGGACAATTGGTGAGAAAGAAATCTAAGCAAGAAGAATGTGGACAGATCTCTGCGAATGGGCAAAGGACATGAAGATATTTGTGTCTCATGTAAATGCTCACCACAAGGTGACTTCAGCTGAGGAGGAGTTCAATAATCAAGTGGATAAGATGACCTATTCTGAGAACAGTCAGCCTCTTTCTCCAGCCATCCCTGTCATTGCTCAATGGGCACATGAACAATTGGCATGGGGGTTATGCTTGAGCATAATAACACGAACTTCTACTCACCAAAGATGACCTGGCTACAGCTGCTGCTGAAAGTCAGATCTGCCAACAGCAGAGACCAACACTGAGACCCAGATGTGGCACCATTCCTTGAGGTGACCAACCAGCAACCTAGTGGCAGGTTGACTACATTGGACCACTTCCTTTGTGGAAAGGACAATATTTTGATCTTACTGTAGCAGATATTTATTCTGGTTATGAATTTGCTTTTCCTGCATATAATGCTTCTGCCAAAGCCACCACACATGCTTAATGTGCAGTTAAAAGGACCTGAGTTTGATTCCCCAAAACACATATATAAAAATCTGAACATGGTAATAAAAAGTCAAGGTTGTTCTGTGGTATCTATATACTTGTGCATGCTCATGCACATGCACACATTAAGATAATAAAAATTTAAAAAATGCAAATGGATTTAAAGTTAAATTCTCAATACTTATTAAGATGGACACTAATAATTAAAGTATAAAGAGCTTCTCAATCCCTCACTAATTACAAAGATGCAAAATAACACCACTGTCTACTCCTGAATATAATCAGTGAACTAGAGGACAGGACAAGGCATGAAAAAAACAGAAATATAAAGAGGAAACAAAATCAGTATAGTGAATTCAAGAACCGTGAAATCGTATCAAATGATTTATCTACATATAATTATAATTCCAGAAATTGAAGAGAGATAGAGTCTGAAGAAATGTCTAAGAACCTAATGGCTGTGGTAGTTTGAATATGCTTGGTCAGGGAATGTCACTCTTAAGAGATGTGGCATTGTTAGAGTAGGTGTGGCCTTGTTGGAAGAAGTATGTCATTATGGGTGGGCAAAGAGAGCTTCCTCCTAGCTGCCTGAATATGGCACTCTTCTCCTGACTTCCTTCAGATCAAGATGTAGAACTCCTGGCTCTTTCTCCAGAACTAAGTCTGCCTGTACACTGCCATGATGGTAATGGACTGAACCTTTGAAGCTGTAAGCCAGTCTCAATTAAATGTTGACCTTTGTAATAGTTGCCTTGGTCATGGTGTCTTTCCTCAGCAATGGAAAGCCTAACTAAGACAATGGCATATGGTTTATATTACTAGTAGTTCAAAACCACAGATCCAGGTGTTTTAGAAAACATTAGGCAAATAACAGCAAGGGCATACACATGCACACTCACATAGCTACATGGGCACACATGCACATACATACAGACGTGTGAACACACACACACACACAGAGAGAGAGAGAGAGAGAGAGAGAGCCTTGAGAGCAGCTACAGACATTCTTAAACACTTTAGTGAAAAGAGTGCATTACAGCTGGCTTCATGCTTCATTTCATGAAGTGTACAGGCGAGAATGTAACAGACCTAAAGTGCTGAAAGTGAAAAAGGAAAAACTTGCCCACCAAGTGTTCTCTCTGTCAAAAAATGTACTTACTGATTGATCTCTTCGTGTGTGTGTGTGTGTGTGTGTGTGTGTGTATCTGAGAGGGGGGGGTGAGGGGAGAGACAGAGACAAGAGACAAAGACAGACAGAGAGACAGAGACAGAGTCAGAGTCAGAGTGCTGTTCGACCTCTCCTTCTACAGTGTGGATTCTGGGGATTGAATTCCCAGTTTCTCAGGTTTGGCAACAGGCATGTTTACTTGCTGAGCATCTTGCCGACCCTATCCAGAGTTCTGTGTCTAATCAATAGCTACTTTGTGGTTGAATATTTTTTCTATTTATAGTCATATTCTTACAGAAATTTTATTCTCCAGATAAGAGACAACTTTGGGATCAGGTATGTTCTTCCAGACAATGTTTCACAAACACAATTTTGTAATAGCCAGATAGAAAATAATGAATGTATTTATTGATAGAAAATCTGAAGACAATAGATCCCTATGTAATATTATCAAGTAAAAACTACACTGGCATTAGCAGAAATAAATCATTATATTGTCATACTTCAGCCATTAAAAGATTGTGATGCTTTGTCAACAAAATTTACTAACACTAACAAAAGTGTCAAACAAAATACAGAAGCCTACACTGACATGGAGCTTGGAGCTGGAGCCTAGTGCAGAGGTCTTATCTTTTAAATATAAGGCTCTGGGTTAAATATCTAGCACCACACATACCCACACCCACACCCTACTCTCATATTCATGTTATGATGGTAGAAAATAAATTCTTTAAAGAATTTCTTTTTTGTTTGTTTGTTTGTTTGTTTGTTTTTGTTTTTTTGTTTTTCGAGACAGGGTTTCTCTGTGTAGCCCTGACTGTCCTGGAACTCACTCTGTAGACCCAGGCTGGCCTCGAACTCAGAAATTCACCTGCCTCTGCCTCCCAAGTGCTGGGATTAAAGGCATGCACCACCACCGCCTGGCGAAAAATAAATTCTTAAAAATGAATGTTAGAATAAACAATTTGTCAAAAAAAATCACTTTCTCGGGATTTGGGGAGAGCCAGCACATATCTTCATTTACAACACTCAGAGATGAACCAATAGATGAAACTTCCTATCTCAATTGAATATTTGAAAATCATTTAGCTAATGCAATTACAAAGTTCTTGTCATTTCCCTCCAAATCAATTTAACTTCACCAGACGGTGCCAAGCCCAGCAGTTCTTCAGTAAATGCCAACTGTGTTTAAAGGTACCATCTTGCTTTCTTTCCTTCACAAATCTTTTGCATCCTCTTCATCTCCCACCTCTGCTTTAGCTGGGTTCAGTTGAGCTATAGGCCCACTGCCCTTTTCCTACCCAGCATCGCCCTCGTAGCCTGCTCTTCACCTCACTCCTATTCCTCTCCCATGCCATAGCTATCTCCTTAAAGCTGTTTTGGACTAGTTGGCTCATAACTTTTACTAATAAGACTAACCACTTAGTTCTTATTACACTCTTGCTATCATGCATATTCCCGGTGGGCTCTTGTCCATGAGCTACAGGTGCTGACAGAGAATGGAGATGGAGAAATGAGCTGTCTTACCTTGTCAGACAAATTAGAAACCAGTACTAAGAGAGACAGTGATCACCAGCTGCCTACCAAATGAGCCTTGGACTAGTTGGTTTTCCTCTTAACACAAGAGTCTGACATAATATTTTGAGCATGAGCATGTACAGTGAGGGCTTTCAATAACTGGGAACGCCTTAACAACAATTCATAAGGACTAAACATGGTTCCATTCCCAAGTGCTTGTTTAGACAGTTTTGTCAAGAGTTTTTCAACATGAGGGTTTTGTTTTGCAGGGAAGAAAAAAATGCACTTAAGGTAAAAGGATTTGGATCTTGGCTTGAGGAGTGAATGAAAGCTAGCTTTCCAAGGAATAAATGCAACTGTCAGAACTACTTTTTTGTTGTGGTGGTGGTTTTTCAAGACAGGGTTTCTCTGTGTAACCTTGGCTGTCCTGGAACTCACTCTGTAGACCAGGCTGGCCTCGAACTCAGAAATCTGCCTGCCTCTGCCTCCCAAGTGCTGGAATTAAAGGCGTGTGTCACCACTGCCCTAATATTTAGGTTTTGTTTGTTTTCATTTGTTTGTTTGTTTGTTTTAGGTTTTTCGAAACAGGGTTTCTCTGTGTAGCCCTGGCTGTCCTGGAACTCACTCTGTAGACCAGGCTGGTCTCAAACTCAGAAATCAGAACTACTTTAAGCAATAAGGATACTACTGTAAGTCTTACCTTCTATAGTAGACAGAAACTAGGAAAACATATATAGTGTGTGTATACACATTAATACACATATAAAATATTTTCTTTATTTTCTGTGCCTCCGCTGAACCTGGAGTTCATCAATTCAGCTATACTGATTGAGTGACTAGTAGTCTCTGCTTCCTTTATAGGAACAGAAAGATGTGACAATCATATTCAGGCCCTCATGTTTGCGTGGCTTGCACTTTGCCAAGTGAGCCATGTTAACAGTTTTCTAGATCTAAAATTAATTTTGAAATTTCTACATGTTATATTTACTTTATGTATATGAATATTTTTGCTTTAAAGCATATATATGTGGTGCATCAGATCCTGGCAGCAGGGACCGGGGTAGCCAACAGCCTATGGAGCAACATGCTCAAGTTTTATTGTGACTATTGTGATATGTATCTTACCCATGATTCTCTGTCTGTGAGGAAGACACACTGCAGTGGTTGGAAACACAAAGAGAATGTGAAAGGCTATTATCAGAAATGGATGGAAGAGCAGGCCCAAAGCTCATTGACAAAACAATGGCTGCATTCAACAAGGAAAGATTTGTCCAGATCTGTTTTCTGCTCCTCCATCTGCAGAGGCTATAACCCACCTCCCCCCAGTCTCCTGGGTCTTCCTCAGCCTAACATGATGCCTGCACCCTACATGAGAGGCCCTCTCATGATGCCAATGATAGGCCATTCTCCTCCTGGGATGATGCCTATGGGACCAGCTCCTGAGATGAGACCATCCATAGGAGGCCACATGCCCATGATGCCCGGGCCTCCAATGATGAGACCTCCCACCCACCCTATGATGATGCTTACTCTGCCTGCATGACCCGGCCAGACAGACAGGAACAGAAGCACTCATTTTGTATTTCTTGTTCTGTTTCACCAGGAGATCTTGGTGCTGAGCCTGAGTGTTTACTAGATACATGGCAAGGAAACTTTCCTTCCTAACAGAAAGAATACTTTTGGAGGGAGAAGTGATACAAAAAAAAAGTGCAGTTTTCACTTATATTGTGAAATGTGAAAACAAAATCATCAGCTCTTTTAGTTTAAAAACAAAAAAGCATATATACGTACTACATGTGTGCCTGTTGGATCTCCATGTGGCCGTGCTGGGAATTGAACTTGGGTCATCTGCAAGAATGAGTTAACTACTGAACCATCTTTCCAGGCCCCTGACCTAAAATTTTAATAAAAGCACATGAAAGTTTATCATTAGGTCATAGATGGATTAGTATAAATAGAAATATGTGCCACAAGAGTTTGGAGGAAAGCTCTGAGAAGAACATGATACTTTAGCTGGGCATAAAAAGATGGGTAAATCTTAAAGGTAACAAGTGATACTCTATATATTAGAAAAAAACTTGCAAAATAGCATTTTCATCTTTAAAAATGGGATAAAGTTGGAAAAGTAGGGTGAGGTCTAGACCACAGAAGACCTTGAGTGCCACCTGAAAGAGTTTGGACTTGATTTGGCCTGTGGGTAAGAGCCACTAAAGATGCAAGTATACTACCGTTGCCAAACAGTGACTATGAAACACAGTCATATACAACCCTAAAGACTTTAAGTACTTTTAAAAGATATAAAAAAAAATCAACACATTAAAAGACAGAAACAGTGCAGCTATATCATTTTGCTTTGCTCTGTTGGACTTTTGTTTTTGCTTTGTAGATTTTAGTTTGAATGAGTTGTTTTGGGGTTTGGTAGATGATTGGTTGGGCTTTTTGTTTGTTTTGAGTTTTTTTTTAATGATTTATCTTTTATTTTATGTACACTGGTGTTTTGTCAACATGCATGTCTGCATGAGGATGTCAGATCCCCTGGGACAAGAGTTACAGACAATTCGGAGATGCCATGTGGATGCTTGGAATTGAGCCTACAGGAAGAGCAGTCACTGCTCCTATCTGTTGGGCCATCTCTCCAGCCCCTGGATTTTGTTTTTATTGTCAGAATTGGTCTCAAGTATTCCAGGCTGATCTTTATATCAAAAAGTGGCCTTGAACTCATGCTCCTTTTCCCAGTGATGGGATTATGAACATTCCCCAAAAATCCTCATTCATGAAGAATTGGGGATTGATCCCATGAGGAGATTGAGCCCATGGCAGTGTACATAACAGGCAAACAGTACACCAACAAAACTACATACCTTGCATGAATAAGTTACTAAAACTGATATAAGATGATTTCCTTGGGATTCCAGATTTTTGTCTTTAATTGAAAAAAGTCTCTTAGAAGGCCACTGTTGAAGTAAGCATGAGCTTTGTTTTCATTTAAAAATTCTAGCAGAATCATTCCATACAGAAAAACCGACTAAGAAAGGAAGGGAGAGCCAATCCCACCAGCAGCCACACTCAACTGTTCCATTCCAAGACCCCCTGGAATCTTGTAATTTTACCCCATATAGAGCTCTCCCAAAGCCTGTCCACCATTCTACCTACCAATATGTCCCAGTATTCCCTAGTGTCCTTCTCCCAAAAAGAACCTCCTAGCCCGACTCACCTCCACCTGAATATGTTATGGCATCTTGTTCCCTACGACCATGGATCACTACTTACTCCTTCTCTGACACTGGCACCTAATGCCCCAGGACAGCCTGTATAACTTGCTGCACCCTCCATAGACTTCTGAAGCTTAGCCGTGAGAATCTTCTAAGTCTGGAAAGGTTTGCTCTTTAGGCTAAGAATTTTCATCTACCCCTAACTGGGCTGAGACCACTTGTGACACCTCATTCACAAATCAATGTACAGGGATCCCAAGACTGAACTCCAAGCATCATTCATCTGGTCCACAACCTGACAAGTTTGGGTAACAGTAAACAAAAATCTAAACACCCATTTGATAAAGGCATGACTGGATATCCATAGGAAGAAATACTGCAACAAACTCAGATACCTAGGTCCTATTACAAAAACACAAACAACAATAACCAAAACAGTAGGTATCCTCTAGAAATTAGCACTCCTCTCTGTTATGTTTCCTGGGTAAAGCCACTTAGTTGATGGGCAAAACAAAAGTTTCAAAATAGTATTTATAAATATGTTCAAGGAAATCAGAGGATGTGAATAAATGGCTAAATTAAGACAATAAAATCTAAAAAGGTTTAGTGAAACAATGGAAACAGCTCAAAGCATGAAGATAGAACACCACAAAGAGACATAAACTCTGAAGAAAAACCAAACTAGAATAAATTTTGAAAATGTCAGAAAGGAGGATAAAAGGTTCAGAGAAAAGCTGATTAAAACCAATAGATTGTATCAAGTGGAATAGAAAATACCAGGTCTCTGAGACAAGGAGACGAGCTGGATCACTCTAAGGAAATGTTAAACCTAAAAACCCAAGTGATGGACTAGGAAGGAACTCTGTAACAATAAAAGAACAAGCCTGTGAATCATAGGTATAAAAGGAGAAGGAGAAGTCAAATCTACATGAATTCTAGCATTCTACATCCTGTATGGAAAAAGGCTAGATATCCACAACAAAGAGATAACAGAAAGTACCAAACTCATGGAAACCAAACAACACACTGTAACGGCCCGAGCTGCTGCTCTGGCCAACAGGTCAGGGTCTAGCAAGAGAGAGAGTGGGGATGGAGGGGCGAGAGATAGGAAGAATGGAGACAAGACAGAGTGTCTGATCAAGTCTCCCTTTACTGAAAGGAAATCCTTTATATCCTTTTCCATGTACTTTGCAGCCGTGGACAAGCGGGGGATCACAGCTGAAGGCACTATGCCATGTGTCTTACAGCAAGGATACCATGTGTGCCTTGCAGCTGGGGGCACGAAGCAGCAAAACAAGATATGTGAGAAAAACAAGATGTTTATCAGTGTACTCAGCTGTTGTGGGCTGTTGAAAAACAAGTCTCTTGTCAGGGTATATGGCTTGAGATGGCTGCAAAGATAGCCACTTTCTGCTAGGAGACGGCTCCCAATGGGTCCTCCTATTTAATTTTTTTTTTTTTTTCAAAAGGGAAGGCTGGGAAAACTTATGGAAACCGTGCCTGCCTTAGGTTGGAACAAAGGACCCCAGCCTCCCTTTCGCATCTTTGGATACTCAGCAGCCATTGGTTGAACTCCTGTCTTAGGATGGTGAGGCCTCCCAGTTAGGGGCAAGGATCTTGAGGTGTTTTCTTACCCATTATTGACTATCTGGCTTAGCTTGTAAGTTAGGGGTTAATCCTCATCAGTCTTGATGACAGAGGTTTTGGAGTCTCCTACTTCCAGCCTGTAATAACAGACCTATATGGGTTTCATTTGAATAGCGTCTATCTGTTGTTGTACAAAAGCTACCAGTCTGTTGAACAGTATGAACCCGGGCGACAAGAGACTTAACAATGCCTGAATGGTTGGTATAAAAGAAACACTCTTTTTTAAGGGCAGCACACAATTCCCCCTGTTGGAGAAGTTAAAGGTCTAAGCCTTGTACCCACAAATTTTGAGTTGAAGAAATTATACCAATGAAGTCCTTGAATGTGTATCAGCTTAGTAACAATTATACAGATTTCTACCAATAGATTATGGCTGTGTAATCAATTTTAGCTCTCCCTCTCTGATCCAATAAAACCATTACTTTTCCCTAGAATAACAGCCTAATATTAACTACTTCAGTCCCCAAGTCCAGGAAATTGGGGCGCCAACTCTTCATTAACTTCTTCAAGCTGAATATGGGCACTGAGATATTAGAAGAGGGATGAGGGGAAGGGTAAATTAATAAGCCTCTGATGTCTATGTGTCTTAACTGGATCCAGCTGGAAGTCCAGGACATGCAGGTGACAAGAAGACTCATCACCAAGGCTGTGTATTCTGTAATATACAAATCTCAAAACAAATTTTTGTATCAAGATATTATTTTGTTTGATTATCTGGAATCTAGTCTTCTGGAGGCCTACCTCTGTCATGTCCGATCCATATAATTCTGGAAGATATAACTACTACCTTAATGACCTCTTCAGAAAACACATAGAAAAACCTTTTTTTCCCAAATCTGCCTATCCTTGAGCCAGTAACCAGAAAAACCTTTACATTGACCTTTAATCCAGAGGAAAAATATAACTACACAACTCAGAATCACACCCATTTTGAAAGTTAAGTCACTCTAACACAACTGATTAACACTATCTTTCTGTTCAGCTCTCTGCCTAGAGCAACCTTCTATTTATCTATTTATCTGTTTGGCTCTCTTGACTCAGAGCAGCCTGCAACTTACTCCTTGAGTCTTTAAAGCCTTTCTCATCTGTTTCTGCTGACTTATTTCTTGCCCCATTTTCCTTACTATGACCTACTGGTCTCGATGCTGCAGGTTCCAGCTGTGATCACCTTTGTTTCACTTCTGAATTTTTGGCAGACCCTTCTTCCAGTAACGTCCCTCACTGGGTCTCTCATTCTTGCTGCCTCATGTTGAGTGCCAGAGCCAAACCAGCTCCATCAATCAACAGGTTCTCCAGTGAAGGAGTAAGGATATGCGCTTCCAATTCCCGCAGTGTCTTTCACTATATCCTGCTTACTGGACCTCTAACATTGAGGCGCCACTCTGTAATGACCCATTCTGCCCCATGTTGGGCATCACTACCAAGCTAGCTCCGCCAATCAACAGGTTCTCCAGTGCAGGAGTGAAGATGCATGCTTTCAATACCTGAGGTGTCCTTTACTGTATCCCGATTACTAGAGCCCCACATTGGGCTCCACTTTGTTTTTTTTGTTTTGTTTTGTTTTTTTCTTTTTTGTTTTTTGTTTTGTTTTTCGAGACAGGGTTTCTCTGTGTAGCCCTGGCTGTCCTGGAACTCACTCTGTAGACCAGGCTGGCCTCGAACCCAGAAATCCGCCTGCCTCTGCCTCCCAAGTGCTAGGATTAAAGGCGTGTGCCACACTGCCTGGCTGGGCTCCACTTTGTAATGGCCCAGAGCTGCTGTTCCTCCGGTCAATGGGTCAGGGTCTAGCAAGAGAGAGAGTGAGGATGGAGGGGTGAGAGACACAAAGAATGGAGACAAGACAGAGTGTCTGATCAAGTCTCCCTTTATTGAAAGGAAATCCTGGGTATTTATATGCTTTTCCACGTGCCTTGCAGCCGTGGACAAGCAGGGGATCACAGCTGAAAGCATTATGCCACGTGTCTTGGAGCATGGATACCATGTGTGCCTTGCAGCTGGGGGCACTAAAAAACAAAACAAGATATGTGAGAAAAACAAGATGTTTATCAGAGTGTGCCCAGCTGTTGTGGGCTGTTGAAAAACAAGTCTCTTGTCAGAGTATATGGCTCAAGATGGCTGCAAAGATGATAGCCACTTCCTGCTAGGAATTGGCTCCCAACAACACACTGCTTAACCAAAAGGGGGTAAAGGAAGTAATTGAAGAAGGCAATTTTAAGATTTTTTTTTAATTGAATGAAAATAAAAAACACTATGATAGGATAAATAACTATGGTAAAATTTTAAAAAACACAATTTATGACACTAAGAGCAATGTTTACAGCTCTAAGTGGCTACAACAAAACAAAATCTCATATTGATAACTTAATGATGCATCTGAAGACTTTGGAAAAAGAAGAACAAAAAACATTCAAAAATAATAGATAAGAAGAAATAATCAAAATTACTGAAACAGAAGTGAAAAAAGGAGGCAAACATTTAATAAAGTGTAAATTGGTTCTTTGAAATGATTAACAGTTGACAAACCGTCAACCAAAAGACAGAGAAGGCCTAAATGATATAATTGGAGATGAAAAGGGAAGTATTAAAACAGATTGTAAAGGAAGTCAGAGAATCATAAGGATATTCTTTTAAGTCTATATTTCACTAAACTGAAACACTTAAGAAAATTGATAAATCTAAAGATTTACATGACCTACATAAATTAAATAAAGATGAAGTAACTAATATAGTAATTGATAGAAGCAAGAATTAAAAATCTTCTAACTAAAAAGAAAGCCTACTACCAGATGAATGCAGTGCAGTCTTACACCAGATCTTCAAAGAACAAAATGTGCTTCAAATTATTCATCAAGATGAAAAGGAACACTTCTAAATTCTTCTTATGGAGCCAATATTCCCCAGATACTAAAACTACACAATGGTCCAATAAAAAAGAAAATTATAGGGCAATTTTTCTCTAATGAACATAGATACAAATATTGTCAATTAAATGCTTACAAGCCAAATTCAAGAGCACACAAAAAAGATTATCCATGCCAGAGACAGTGGCTCACACCTTTAATCCCATCACTTGGGAGGCAGAGGCAGAGGAATCTCTGAGTTTGAGGGCAGCCTGTTCTACAAAGTAAGTTCCAGACAGCCAGAGCTACATAATGAGACCCTGTTTTGAATCAGCCCCCTCAACAACAAACAAACAACAAAAAAAAAAACCCCAAGATTATCCACCATAATCAATTTGGCTCCATCCCAGAATAAAGCAATGGTTCAATACATATAAATCAATAAATACAATCTGGAACCTAAACAGATTCTGTGACAGTATCCACATTGTGCTGGCTAGTTTTATGTCAACTTGACACAAGCTATCTTCATTTTTCAATCAGTAGTTTCAATTGAGAAAATACCTTTACCATTGTCCTATGGGCAATCCCATGGGGGCATTTTCTTGATTAATGAATAATGTGGGAGGACCCATCTCTGTAAGTGATGCCACCCCTGGGCTGGTGGGTCTAAGGTACTACAAGAAAGCAGGTTTAGCAAATCATGAAGAGCAAGTCAGTAAACAGCACTTTTCCAAGTCTTCTGCTTCAATTTCTGCCTCCTGGTTCCTTTCCTGCCTTCCTCCCACCAGTTGTTTTTGGTGATGGTGCTTTATAACATTAACAGGAACTCTAACTAAGGTAGAAATTGGCTCCAGGCCACGGGGTATTCCTGTGACAGACCTTACCTGACCATGTGTTTTTAGAAAGGTTGTGTTGGCATTTGAATTTTGGGTTGGAAAAGCCATTGAAGGCTTGGAATTCGGTGGGCCATTCTACAGATGTGTGGAAGATGAGAATGCAGAGAGCAATGCAGGCAATGGTGGGTGTAGGAGGCAGTTCTGATGCTAAGGTCCTGTTCCCCAGTTGGTTCTCAATCTGTCAGTAAAGAAAGTCGTAGGCCAATTGCTGGGCAGAAGAGACGGACAACAGGACTTCCAGGTTCTTGGAGGAGGAGAAAGGAACACAGAAATGAGAACAGGAATCACCATGCTTTAGAGAGAGGAGAACCAGGAAACTATGTGAGGTCTCAGGAGGAGCGGGGGTGGGGGGGCTGTGGCTGCTACTACAGGCGAGTGGCAAGGGATGTTTGGCAGGAGCTAGATGGGACTAGCCTTTGAAGTTTAGGGCAGGTGGGAGAGGAAGGGAATGTGAGATCTTAAAACAGAGTGGCCACACAAGCTGCTTCTACAGGTAGGTGGTCAGGAAAGTTTAGCAACTGAAGTTTTAGGGCAGGTGGGAGAGGTGGAGATAAGAAATTGATAAAAACATGTTTTTCCAGGTGGAAGATAATGGTGCCCAGCAATTGAGCCAAGAAGGCAAGTTGAAAGCTGTGTGTCTGTGCCTTTTATCAGAGGATTTAAGAGAAGATGGGAGGGGGCTGGTAGCACAGTCACTTCCCAGAGCTAAAGGCAGGTAGAGTGTAAAACTAATTGCAACACATGGATGTCATGATACTGACATAAATACAGACACATTAATCAATGAAACAGAATTAAGGAGTTGGATGTATTGAAAAGTAGAAAGCCAATCTACACAGTGAGAGAAATGTTTGCTAGCGCCTCATCTGACAGGGGTTTCTTATCCAGAATACACACAAAATTAAAAACAAAAACAACATTGCAGCTAGAGATGGCTAAGTGGTTAGGAGCACATTCTACTCCTCCTGAAGATGACTTGAATTTGGTCCCCAGCACCTAATCTGAGTCCTCATGCAACCTGTTCATTCATATTTACTGCAGCGCTATTCACAGACAAGTTATAGAATTAGTCTATGTCTCTGTCAATAGATAAGTAAATTAAATGTCCTATGTATACACGATACAGTTTCATCTGACCACAAAGAAAAGTGAAATCATGTCAAATACAGGAAATATATGGAACTAGAGATCACATTAAGCAAAATAAAGCAGACTTAGAAATCAAAACTATTGCATGTTCTCTCCTCTCTACTGAACCCATACTTTAAAATCATACATGAAGACCATCGCAGGGACTATTTAAGAAGGGACCAGAAGGAAGGAAGCATGAAGGACACGGCAGAGTGGGAGGAGAGAAGACAAGCAAAATGTCTAATATACAAGAATAAAGATGTAATAATGAAACCACTACTTAGACAACAAATACAAATAGGCTAATAAATATAAAAGGCTAATAAAAGTGGAAGCACAAAAAACTCCAGTATAAATTTCTCTAAAATAAATATATAACTTACACTTGACTTAGTGTGGTTTTTAATGCAGTAAAGGCATTTATTCTTATGCCAACTGAAATACATTAAGTTGGCATATATCAAGACCCTGTCACAAGCCAGTATCGACTGTCAGGAATTTGAAGACAACTCCAGGGCCACAGGAAGTAGCTGCAACATGACCTTGTATGGACTCTACTGAGCATTTATTCTATAAGCAATCCAAACAGCAAACGCTGATTCCAGCACCTGAGGTGATCAGTGAGGTCCAAGGTTCCAGTGGGCATACCTGTACCAACGTGCATTTGAATCTTGACTGCAACATTCCTTCCAACTCCTTTAGGCCATAGGGGTGTGGACAGCAGGAACAGTGCCTACATAATAATTCACCACCTAGAAAAAGACTCTGCATAAATTGCTAGATATCAGAAATGAGGAACAACCTCTTTGAAGATGCATCTGTTTTGATTTTTGAATACAATAAAAATGCTTTAAAGTGACCACAACCGTTCCTTGCTAGCTAGCTGGCAAGCAAGGATGAAACTCTTTAGCTCTATCTTATGTGAGAACCTTCTGTACCACTAGCCAGATATCCTAACACTCAGGAGAGGGTTGTTCATAACTGTCTCCAAGTCCACTAACACACAGTCTATGCAAAGGGCAAGAGCAAAGCATGCTCTAACAAGGTTTTCCATTACCTTATAAAGTACTCTGTGAAACATTTCAAACATTAAATATGCAGTACTTTTACCAATGTTGCAATGGTAAGATGGTGACTTAGTAAATAACTGTACATAAAATAAAACTAGACTGAGCTAAAAAATTACAAAACAAAAGACAATATAAACCAGTGCATGCCATGACACGAGATTTTAAAAAACACACCTTGCCGTGACAGGATTCCAGTATATATTTAACATGTGCACAGTCATATTTTATTCACATCTGTTAAGTAATATCAGCTCAGGACTTTGTTTGGATAATATATTAACTAGATGGCAGAAATGGAATGTGTGTTTTACTATTTTTATATTTTTTTTTAAAAAAAATGATCTTTGTTAGTTGTGTTTAACTGCCATCTAGAGTTAAAATGAATCCATTTCTTCTCTGTTACTAATCTCCAAATTTTAGGAATACAAACAGTTATGTTTAACCCCTGTTTCATGTTGAGCAAATTCTCAAGACTCCAGATTTTCAAGGGCTATTTATTTACCCTGTCAATCATGGTAAACATCCCACCTGTTGTAATCATCATAGGTTGACTAACAGGTGAGATTACATTTAATCTAACTAATATTCTGTTTGCCGTATAAGCTTGAGAATGAACAACCTGGTATGTATTTGAACTCAGAAAGCTATATCAAAAATTAGGTATGTTACAGTCTCTTTCTATTGTCTACAATTTCTACTTTTCTCAGAATTTAAGAAAATCAGACTAAATAAAGACGTTAAAAAGTGATTTCACTTTAACATCTGAAGAATATGATTATAAAAATTAGGGGCTGGCAAGATGGCTCAGTAAGTAAATATACTTGCTGCCAAACTTGGTCACCTGAGTTCCAGCCCCAGGACTCAGATAATGGAAGAAAAAAATATTCACAAGTCATCCTCTGACCCACACATGTGCCACACATATACATGTGGATGTGTGTGGGGGGCGGTGCACACACACACACACACACACCACCACCACACATTAAATTGATGAAAAAAATTAAAGTTGCAATTTAATTGAATTGTAGTGCTATTATGCTGAGTAACATTTGTTCAAAATTTGAAGAGTTTATAAGATTAACCACATGTGCAATTCACTTCAAAATCCTTATTTAAAAGAGGGGAAGGATATACTTAAAAGTAAAATCAAATCTGAAAGTTTAACTCAATGCACTATCAAAAAAGGGAGTATATTCACATGAAATCTTCATTCAGGTAAAACATTTGTTTTCATATAAGTAAATGACACAGGATTTTTTTTCAAGTACCCCAAATGCATCAAATTATGATAGCATTTCTGACAATTTTTTTCGGATAAAAATGATACTTTATTATAATTGTTTTAAATCACAGAACTCCAGTCTAAATATACACACACGCACACACACACACACACACACACACACTCACTGATCTCTGGTACTGACTTTCATACCCCTCAAATTGGCTCTCCTAAAATTCACACACACACACACACACACACACACACACTCACTCACTGATCTCTGGTACTGACTTTCATACCCCTCAAATTGGCTCTCCTCAAATTGGCTAACAAGTTATGCCACAGGGAATTTTTCAGTTCAACTCATACTCAACTTGGAATCCCAGGGGTCATCGGTCTGGTTTTGCCCATACGTCAGTGATAACAGCTGGTACATCTGCTGAAGAAATCCTTTCTGCTGGCTCAGCACCCCAGTGCTGTGGGCACTGTGTGGTCTGACAAATTTTTATTGTATCATTAGATCATAAATAAATTGAAATATAGTAAAATTGCAATTCCTATGATTTTGTTGTTTAAGGAAATAAGCAGGAAAATTTTCAAGTGGATGCATAAAGTAAATAGTATTGTTTCAAAACAAACAAAACAAACAGAAACAGACCAAAACGAAATTATTTTTCAGTTACTCAGAGCCTTGAATGTTTTCATTGAACTTAAGTGCAGAAGAGAATGCATATCAACTCCTCAAGCACCAGCTAAGTGGGTTCTCAATTGCCTGCTCAGTGGTGAACTAAAGATAAAGTTTCCACCGGGCTGTAAGAGAGAAAAGATTTCAAGAAAAGAAACAAGCAGGAAGGCCAGGAGTAGGAAATACCCATTTTAAGGAAATCCTGTATCTACATTTGTAGACTAGTAGAGAGATATCAGGAGCCAGTGGAAAATCAAGGTCAAGCCACTGGAAAATGTTCATAAATTTTAGACCTAACCTTCTAGCTATAAGACAGACAGACTGATTGTACCAGCTCTAAATGAATGGATTTGGGGACCGAGGAGCACACATATTTAACAAGTATAAAATATATAAATGAGTCACTAAGACTTGTCACATATGCATTAAAAATCTTGATGCTTTCTCCAATCAGTTTTAGAACTGGTGATATTTTTCAGTTCCATTTCCCAAGAAGGAAAGGGGCACGTGAGAACTCTCACTAGAAATCTCACAAGTTAGACACGGTCCTATCAGCAAGATCGGACTATCTCAGCTAAGAATGTCTACAACACAGATACCTGCTGTGATAATGATTTCTCTATTGTAGCATTTTGTCTGACTGGTACTAGATAGATACTTGATTAATTAGTAAGAGCTCCTAAAAAGGTATGTGTCTACAAATTTTCCACTGGTCAAAATCCATCAGGAGCCAATTTAAACCATCTTTGTATATATTTTGAGTGTAAAACATTTTCCATGGTAAAACAAAGTATGAGTACAGAACAGGTAAAATTCTATGGATTCTATTTCAAAGAGAATAAAAAAAGACATTTTGGGCCCATTTTACCAAATTCATGAAATAAGAAAACCCAATCCCACTTAAGTCATGAGTTCTTTATTTTCTAAACATTTGTCCATCTATGATAAACTCAAAGGGTCTTTAAAAAGATCTCTGCAGTATATGTAATGTGTTAATTCCAGAATTGGAAAACAACAACAACAACAACAAACTGAACAACAAAAGACCCAGAGTCCAAGATAGTTCAAATTAAAGCAAGCTGTAATTGAGTATAGTCTAGCCTGGCCAGCCAGCTGTCTCCTCTAAGTTGGAGTTTCTGAGAGCAGCCTCCCCTGGGTTTTTTGAAGTTCTTTTTTTAGGGGTGATAACTGTGTTCACAGTGGGTGAGAGAGTTGACTTACTCTTTGTTTAAAGGATACAATGAGAAGGGAGGAACAAAGGTAAGGACAGGCAACAAGTGAATGGGGTTACAAGCAGTCACAAGGGCATAGATAAACATTAGTGAACGGGGTTACAAGCAGTCTCCATCAGACCAGGTACTTACTCTTGATTGCAAGTAGAGGCCTTAATTAGCAGGGACTTGACAAACGAACTAACCAACTTATCTCTTAGCTAGATTTTAGCACCAAACAAACTGTTCTAACTATAAACAGAACTTTCATCCTGCAAGGTATGTCTTCTATGTTGGTCTTATTTCAACCTATGAGGTATTTGTTCCCACCTTGGTCTCACAAAAGTCCAAAATTAACCTGTAAGCCCCACCTGCCCAGGAATCAGGTAACTCCTTGGAACGCTGGGAGTTGTAGTTCTTAAAAATAAATAAATAAATAAATAAATAAATAAATAAATAAGGCCTCAGGGAAAGTACTGTGCTGTAAAAGTTTGTTCTCATAACCCCCTGCGACCCATGCAGTATTTTCGGGTGGGAAATTCCAGGGAATGTTCCTGACTGAACTCCAGCTCTTAGTGTTCAATATTTAATAAGGCTTGCTTGAAATTTGGCCCCAAATGGTGGAGTTGGTTTTTCTGGTGAATCTCTGGATTAAAATATACACCAGAATTTCCTGTTAGTACCATGGAGTGTTGGAAATAGTCAATATAAAGTTCTTGCTCTGCCATTTTCATCAACCTCCTTGTTTTCTCTGTTCTCTAGACTCACTCTCTGTAATAATCTTTCTGTCTACTACTGTCAAGACTCTAGCACCCGAGATACAATCTACAAGACTGGTAAAAATTAGAAGAAAGAATTCTCAATGTTTTCTACCCCCTGAGCCTTAGCCTAGACACATTCACACACACACACACTTCTGTACAAACTGTTCTTCCCCCTAGAAAACCTACTACCACCACTACGCTCTCTCACCACCTGAAACAGTCAACCTCAAAGAGAGACTACTAAAGCCAACTAAATTTTCCAAGTCTACTTCAGTTTTCCAAAATGTTGCCCAGACTAATCAGCTCAAAGCACTCTCTCATCTATGACCAACCATACAGTCCACATTAGACGCTTAGTTACATATTCATATTCATTCTCTCTCTCTCTCTCTCTCTCTCTCTCCCTCCCTCCCTCCTTCCCTCCCTCCCTCCCTGTCCCCGTCATAATGTATTGTTTAACCACAGACCCAAAAGTCAAAAAAGCCAACTGGTACTGTACTGAAACTGCCAAAAATGACTACAATAGCCATCTTGTAACCATGAGGTAAAGCAAGAAATTTCAAACGTCCTCATAACTCCTGATTAATACCAGAAATGGCTTATTTTTAATATTCTCATTCCATTAAAGAAATATATTGTCGTTTATGGGAAACATTTCTAACAAGCTCGCTGCTGTTCATTTGCAGTGAGTGTGATCATGACCCAGTCATTTCTACGAGTCTCAATTTCTTTAGCTACCATAATAGTATGAGGTCACACTTTTGCTTGTTTAAGATTAGGTGGAATCCATGTTCACAGCCTGCTACAGAATGAACATGTAATAACTATTAGTCATTTTATGCTGTCAGCTGCCATCCTCTGGCATTTTTGTGTATATCTTGAGAGCTCAGACAATTTAGGCTCTTAAGGGTCATATGCTATATTACATATACCTTTACGGAATATGCAACTTAAAAGGCAATACTTCTGAAGCTGGAGAGATGGCTCAGTGGTTAAAGTGCTTACTGCTCTTCCAGAGAACTTAAGTCCAGTTCCCAGGAGCAAACCCCCACTCACAACCACCTATAACTCCAGCTGCAGGGGACCCGATGCCCTCTTCTGGTCTCCACGGACACACACGCACACACACACACACACACACACATTCCCTCCCCCCCAAAAAAAATCCTATACAGTAAAGGCAAGAATTATATACAATAACCTGGGGCAAGCAAGAATCAGCACTAGGAAACATTACTTTCACCACACATGTACAGAAGAATACCCCACAATGGACCAGTTGCTATTTAGACAAGTATGATGATTTTCAGTGTAGAGTAGGAGTATCTCACTCTAGAAAACATCCAGACTTAACTAATAAAATACAGACTATAAGAATTGATGCACTATGTGGTTGCCAGAGATTTGTCCTTATCAGCTAATTGTCTCATGAAAAGGCTCACCAGTGTGATTTGTCATGAGAGGAGTTATGACAGCTGATCTTTAAGTAGAGAGGAAACACTTTTATGGGTTGCTATACATGATCCAACTATAGCTAGATAATCCTTAAGTTTCTGTGATACATTCCTGGTTACTGTTTTCCTAAAGATTGCAAAATGTACATGTTATCTCTTGGTTCTACAGTACGGCAGACAATGACTCAAAAAGGAGGGGCGCTGAAGAAAACTTGTTGTTTCTCCCAATTGTATTGCTATGCAAAGTTGCCCAAAGCATGAGGGTACATAAAGTTTGTCTTAATAAATATGAAAACATTTTAATAGAATGTCGGCTCATGTAGTCCAAAACAGTTTAAGAAAAATTATTTGTTAATTCTACAAAACAAACAAGACTGCCTTGTAATTATGCAAAGGCTCTATTTTATTCATATATGAGCCCAGAACACAAAACCATTCAAGAGTCTATTTTTAAAGAGGGAAGCGGGTGGAGCAGTTTATCAACTAAACAGATTTGCCAAGCAAAGACATAGTGCTTGGAAATCAGGTGAAATTTCACCTGGCAAAAGAATTCCATTCTTTCAGTTAGAAAATACACAGTAATAAATCAATGTCAAAAATATTTTTCTTGAAGCTGGAGAGAGATGGCTCCAGCAGTTATGACCTCTGGCTGTTCTTCCAGAGGACAAGCGTTCCCAACACAACATTCTAATAAAGTCTCCAGGGGATCTAAACCTGTCTTCTGCCCTCTGAGGGCACCTATATACACTGTGGCACACTATACACACACACACACACACACCCCAAAATTTAAAAGGAACTTTACAGAACACAAAACGCTCTTTGTTGTGGAGAAAATGTGGAGAAAAATGTAGCTGGGGTAGTGGGAAGTCCCATACTGAGAGTGAACTGATGCCTCTATTGAAAAATTAGCATTGTAAGACATGAAGAGGCAAGTATCATAACCCATGCCTCTAATCTCAGAACCAGAGGCAGAGGCGGGGACCTGTGATTTCAAGGACTAGCCTGGTTTACATAGTGAGACCCTGTCTCAGAAAAGCAAAACAAAAAGACATAAAGAAGTGAAGACACCTAAGTGTGTAGAAAAGAGGCTTTCAAAATAAAGGAAACACTGAGTTAAAAGTGTCTAAACTGGGTGCTAAATTTAATGTAGGTAACAGGAGGAAAAACAGGCTGAAACAGTCTGTCTCAAGTTCTCTTTACTCTTTACCAGCTGAGTAACTGTTAGTCTGACTTTCTTTTTCTATAAACTGAGAACAAACAGAAGTACATTCTCACAAATTTGTTTTTTGTTTTGTTTTCTATTTTTTGTTTTGTTTTTTGTTTTTTAGTTTTTCGAGACAGGGTTTCTTTGTGTAGCCCTGGCTGTCCTGGAACTCACTCTGTAGACCAGGCTGTCCTCGAACTCAGAAATCCACTTGCCTCTGCCTCCCAAGTGCTGGGATTAAAGGCGTGGGCCACCACTGCCCGGCTCACAAAGTTTTTTCAAGGAATACAATGATGTTTAAGGGCACACTTTTGCACATGGGAGGAGTGCCCTGGGGCTAAACAACAGAAGGCTGTGAACTTGCTGTGTTGATCTGTGTGCGACCCCAGGCACAGGCTGCTCTGCAGACCTCGGATGAACAAACCTAATGACAAGTCTTTGGACAGACCCCCCCAACCCCCACCTCCCACTTCTATACAAACTACTGGAACATTGCAAGGTTCCAGGAAGCCAGCTGTACTCCCTGCAGGCTTTTTAACATATGCAGAGCCCACTTTTTAAAAGCTTGAGCTATCACCAGATTTTCCTCCAGATTTCTAAGGCCCCTTTTGGGTATCTTCCACAGTCTCATCCTCTCTGAGGTACCCGAGTCTGAGCCCGTGACCGAGCCCGAACCCGAGCCCAGCCACACTGTATTTGAGATGCCGACTGACGTCAGGAGCGTAAAGTACGCAAAGATGGCTGCCTGACCACGCCCAGGTCTTGCGCAAGCGTAGTCCATGGCGCGTTCCCGGAAGAGCTCAGAGGTGGGCGCAGTGTGGTCACAGCCCGTGGCCCCTGAGGCCAGAGGGTTGATAAGGAGGAAGCTAATGAGGGGACAGCCAGGTGATGAGGAAGGTTTTTTAAGAGTTTTCCGGGGACGAAAGGCGGGGATTGGGGGGGGGGTGTCCGATGGGCGCTTCCACACTTCAAAAGGCAGAGTTTTTTGTTTGTTTGTTTTTAAGTGCTCCCGAAGGAGAGGAAGAGAGTGAGCAGGAGTGACTTTCCAGGGGCGCCCGGATGCTGCTCTACTCGGCTGCAACACTGGGAGGAAGGCGAGGAAGCTGGGCGTGACACGGGCGGCTGTCCTCAGGGCTGGAGGCTGCCCTGCGGGGAGAAGGAGCCAGGCAGGCCCCTGTGCTGTGTGCTGACCCAGAGCTCAGGCTTCCTGTTAGCATCCGACCCTGAACGGTTCAGGGACGAGCGTTTCCTTTCAGAAAGTTTAGGAGAGCCACCTTCATGTCGTCTGTGTTCTGTTTGTCTCCTTTTTGTGCTTTTCAGCCTAAGGCTTTCAGAGCACTTCTTGAGACCACCATCTATACTGGTATAAGTTCTTTAGTTAAGGGGAGGCTAAGCCTAGTGTAGTGAGCCATAGAAACTCTCCAAATGAGAGTGCTTTCCTGCTAGGATACGGTGAGAGGACTTAATTGAGATTTTCAAGTTACCCATGACAAAATACTCCCCTTGTTTGGAAGGGTCATGGTAGAACTGGGCAATCTTCTGCTGAAGGCAAGGCCATGAGTTCCCAGTTGGTTCTCATTCTTGTTTGCCTTTCTGTCTATGTCTGTGTACATGTGTAAGGGGTGATATTCCTGTGTTGAATTTTTATAGATTTTTCTTTCTGTCTGTTAAAATTAAATGTCCATTAGCCTTAGTACCAGCTGTTTATTTCTTGAAATTCTGTTTAAGATTAGAGCTTGGACGGAGGTAGAAAATATGAAGTGTCTTGAGTTTACCCGATCCATAGTGTATTGAGTGAATCTGGCATATTCGAAAGAGAAAGAGAGAGAGGGAGGGAGGGAGGGAGGGAGGGAGGGAGGGAGGGAGAGAGAGAGAGAGAGAGAGAGAGAGAGAGAAGAGGAGAGAAAGAAACAAGAAAAATATCATTAATAAAAATCTGTTTGAGTGCATTCTTTCACATTACACCTGAAATTGTCAGTTTTCACTTGAGACAATGTGTTGTTTCAGTACTAAAATCAAATTGCATAGCTGAACACACAGGGGAAGATAACTTAAGTGTTTTTATTATTTAGCAGAAAACTTATAGCCCAGCTTTGATTAAAGATGACTTCCTTGTTTACTCAAGAAATTCACCTTTCTAAAAGACATGAAGAAATGTAAGTTTTTGAAAAAGATACTCCAAATACGGAGTGCATGCTAGCTTTATTAGTGAAACATGCATAGGGAGGCTTAACAATGTGAAAGTGTCATTTTCTGACAAGAGATGTTATTGTAGATAATTTCATTGTCTCAAAAATGAGAGTAAAAGGCACAATTATGTTCTAAGCATCCATATATCTATTTACTATTACACATTAATATCAAAATGTCCCCTTCCTTTACCCTTTCTAAGGTTCACATTGTATTTAATAGAAACTTTGTGGTGGCAGGGGTTCTGAGATAGGGTCTCATGTAACCCAAACTAGTCTTGAACTTTCTACACAAACAACACTGAGCTTGAACCCCGGATCTTTCTGCTTCTGTCTCCTGAATGCTTGATGTAAGGGTAGTTACCACCTTGCTTGGCTCTTTTTTAAAAAAATAAAATAAAATAAAATAAAATAAAAATTTAGACCTTTATTAAATACTTTCAATTATATAATCACAGGTGTGCACCACATGTGTGTGTATGTGTGTGTGAATATCCATGTGTGACTATAGACGGCCAGTCAGCACAGAAGAGGATGAGAGGGCACTAGAACCCCTAGAGCTAAGACTTGGAGGCAGTTGATTGCTGCTTTATGTGGGTGCTGAGAACTAAACTCAAGTCATCAAGAAAAGCAGCAAAGAACCCATAACTTCTGAGCCGTAGCTCTAGCTCCAAGCTTGGCTTTCAGTAGATTTCTTGAAAATTCTTCTCCAGAGCTGGCTTTATGCTCATGGAGTGTGACCTATATAGTCATGGGCTTTGCACTTGCTTGAATGTTCTAATGCCATTGTCTTTAATCATTTTGCACTTAATCCAGCATATTATATTGGTAGCCATGGTCTTATAGTTAATATTAATATTCATCTATCTGTGGGCTCTCAGATTTTCCTATTGTTTAATTACCAGATCTTGCTCTTTGGCTTTCTGTTGGTCACTGTTTTCATAAAAACAAAAACAAAACAAATGTTCATTGACCTTTTTAGTTCTACATTCAAGACATCCATATAAAACAGTTATTTATAATAGTGTTTATTTATTATCTTATTTAATTACATTGTTTTCTGTATACCACTTATATATTTTTCATTATTGTACATAATTCTCATCATTTAAGGAACCTACAAACTTCTAAAAATGAACAAAAAAATTTTCAAGTGTGTTATATATAATGAAATAGTTAAAGAATTTACTCATAGCTTTTCTTCTCTCTTCAAACACTAGTTTACCTTGTAAGCATGCATGCATATATACTGCTTCTCAGTCATATATCAAACCATCATCTTTCTCTTGGAAAAAGAGATAAAAAATATTTTTATTGCTTCTTCAAACATATGGAAGTTTAGCACAATTCTAAATGTGTAACATGAGATTCAGGGGTACTGAAGTGTTAAGCAGAAGGTTTCCTATAGCAAGTTATAGCAATGTATATGTGTGGGGAGGTATATATAACTATGTGTACAAGGAGATATGTATTACAGTTTGCATTTTCACCAAAAATTACATATCTTCAACACTCTACAATAATTTCAGAAGACCACAGTGGCTAAAAAACAGAGGCATATACTTATGGCATTTGGGAAGTATATGGTAATGAAAACAAAAATAATTTTACCCAGATTGACTTAAGATACAGTAAACTCTCTACTCTCTTCATTTTCTCATTAGTTGATATAATAATTGGTTTTCAATAAGTCATTGCTGAGGTGAGATGCAATTAAGAAAGAAATGTTGTTATATATTGGTTAAGCAATAAAATGTTTGCTCTTCAATTTTTTCCTCTTTATATAATCTTCACTTTTTTTCCAGAGTATCACAAAGATTAGTGTTACTTCAGCAAATGAAAAATAAATTTGGAGATCAAAACACGGAAAGGGCATCTCTCCTCCAAGCCGCTGAGACTGCTTCTCGAAGGAACCTCCGGCTCTTGCAGGTAATTCCCGGGACTTGGGAGTAGATGTTTTCCACTGTCCTAAGGTATCTACATGCATCTCACAATTTTGACTCACTTCGTACTCTGTTTTTAGTAACTAGCAGAATTAATGAGCCAATGTCTTTTCAAGCCCATGTTAGTTAGGCAAATAGCATATGGATTCTTGCTTTTTTGAAAGTGAAAAAAAGTGAAGTTTACATAAGCTAATTTTTTTTCTGTCAACCAAAAAAATCAATGACGACAGGAAGAATATTAAGGTCACCTTTGTGCAAGAAGCAGCAGAAAGCGTATCTTTACGTTTTTCATACTCTTTCCTTTCAAGGAAGGACGGCAAAGACGTGTGTGATATGTTTAGACCCAACTCAAATATGAAACAGCACAAAAACATGAACCATTTGATTTTGCCCAACTAATTCCACAGTAAACACACAGAATTCATTGTGTGAGAGCTCATTTCCCAGACTCCTTTGGGTGGTTATGGAGTAGGTGGTCAAAGTGTATGACTGCATAGGGCCTCACCATTTGGCCAATGTGCCCATTTGGAATAAAATCATATGTGTAACATTTTTGGCTGCTTGCTATACTATGCTTCCAGAATTGTGTGGCTTCATCCATAATTAAAACCCTAGAGTTTGCTTCCATTCAAGCTTCCAAGAGATCCTATGACTAAAACATTTGGTAGTAAGACTATATTATTTAAGTTATAAAGCAGTGTTTTCAGTTTTTATTGTTAAATATTTTCATCGATAGGCATGATACAGCTATCTTCTATCCTCACTACAGGATAAAGGGAGAGGAAAATTCAGTTATCTTCTCAGCTTCTGGCAGTTTGATCCACAGTAATTTAAGTCACAGCCATAGTGCTACCAAAGCATTCTATATTGCCATATGTCTTACTTGCCCAATGGTGTTAACAATATTTATTTTTAAATGGAAATATATAGGATACTCTGGAAATTGCTGTGAAAAGTTAGAGAAACTAAATTGGAAGACTTGATTGCTACTACCTGGAGCAAGTGGTGTGCTGTTTGGTTTTCAAGGGGTTTCCTTTAAATGAGCAAGCATCTGATGCATGCCTGGAGCTGAAAGTGGAGAAAACAGTGCTATCTACATCGGAGTTCTTTCTTCAAGGAGGTTGCAGATTAGAGGGTGTCAGACTGAGTTCCTTTTCACCAAAGACTGACACTCTCTATGAGCAGATACTACATTACACGGAGTAGAATAGAGACTATGGGATTAAGAGTGAAAATGTGCTTGAGGGCTTTTTTAAGATAGAGATTTTCCACACCTTTCCAAAACATCTTGCATGAATTTATGATTTTGGTGTAATTTCTTTATTCTGAATATTAGACATAATTAATGAGACAGAACTAATGTAAAAAATATTAGTAGAGAGACCTCTGAGGTGAAGCCAAACCTCACCTGTATTTAAATAATCAAAACATTCTACTGGATTCTTAAGTTAAAAAAAAAAAAAACAGTCAAGAACAAAAAGATGAGTGGCCTTATAGATGTTAGTGGGATTATGAACTAACTAGCTTGAGAATTCACAGGACACAAAGTTGTGTTTGTTCAGAGACTGTAATGGTTTGAATAACAAATGTTCCTCATAGGTTTATGTGTTTGAACACTTGGTGTCCAGTTAGTGGTGCTGTTTGGGTAGAGTACAGGAAGTATGTCACTGAGGGGTGGAGGGGGACTTCAAGAGTTTATAGCCTGGCCTCACTTCCTGTGTGCACTCCTTGCTTCCTCCATGCAACTGATATGTGATCTCTAAGCTTCCTGCTACACACACACACACACACACAGACACACACACACACACACTTAAGAAAGATAGATTTTCTTCTTAGATGATGCAAGAATAGGGAAATAGGCTGGAGAAAAGGCTCAGTGGTTAGGAGCACAGGGTGCTCTTCCCAAGGACCAAGATCAATCCTCAGTTCCCACATGCTTGCTCACCACCATCCATAAGTTCAGATTGAGGGGATCTGACACTTCTTTTGACCCCATAGAGTTCTTGCACACACATAGTGCACAACCATAGACTCAGAAACACACATATACACATAAGAATTAATTTTTTAAAATGAATAGAGAACCTATTCTTTAATAGAGGTAAGGATAGAAGCTAAAAAATAGCCATCAACCCAGTGTCCTTATATTTTCTTTTATATTTTATAAAAGAATTTTATAAAATTCAGTTTTATATAAAGTTGTATGTAATATATATTTACATATATATACATACATATATATGTAATGTTCAGTTTTACATTTTATAAAGTTCTATAGATTGGGTATAGTAAGTAAAATCCACGTAATCCATCATAAATTCAGGAACATCAGCATATAAAGAAGGGAATGCACTGGAACTCCATAACTGAAAAAAAAGTTTAGTGTGCTGGAATTTTCTAGACTGTCGTAGTGAAAAGAAACCAGAAGGACAAAATGCTGGTCTTCATAGTATCCTACTCATTATTGATCACTTACTGCATTGCAGGCATGGTGATTGTTGCTAGGCATCATCTCTTCCCTGCCTCTATTTGATACACTTTAATTATATATGCGTTTTTAAATCTTGTGTTGCTGTCGTTTTTAAAAAAAACTTTCAAAGCAGCATCAATGGTACTAATATAGAAATCACTGTGTAAAAGTAAGATAAAGAGAATTTGAATCTTTTAGAATTTTGTGTTGAGAGATATTTTCTGGGGAGATAGGGTGCTAGAGAATAGACCCAGGCCCTCGTGTATGCTAAATGCACACTCTACCAGAAAACTGCTTTCTGTTTCCCAAGAGAGGTATTGCATATGTAGAAGAGGGGTCTGGGAGAGTTGGATTAAACCCTAAGCAAGCATTCCATTGCTGAACTATATCCCCTGCCCTTATTTTATTTGATTTATATATTGAGGAAGAGGGTACCACAGATTTTTGTGAGGGTCAGAGGATAATTTGTGGAAGAGATTTTTCTCAGTCTGCCATGTGGGTTCTAGAGATTGACTCAGGGTCTCAGCCAATCCTCAAGCATGCTTGCCCACGAGCCATTCCATGGGCCTGCTTTTCCTTTTGAAGTAAGGTCTGAGTTTCCCAGAATGTTCAACTTACTTTGTTGCCTTGACAGAAGATGAATGTACAAACAATAATCCTCCTGCCTTGAGCTCCTGAGAAGCTATGATTACAGGCCTGTGCTGCAAGTCATAGTTTATGGGAAAGACATTAAATAGCATGTCTGTTACATTAATTGAAAGGTTAAAAATTATTTTTAACATTAAATGTTTCTCAAAGGTTTAAAAATAGATAAAAGTGAACTTGACATGTCTTCCCTCATTCTCACCAGGAAGACTCTTATGTACCCACAGTCACTCATCACAAAGTTATTTATACATATATTTTGATCCTAACAAAATTTTCAGTGAATGTGATAACGTTTCTGTGAACTCATTTGTGAAAGACAAACTAGTATGGATAGGTAAGATGAAAACAGAAGTGAGACAGGTGGAAGAGGACCAGCAAGAGGGAAGAGAGGGAGTGCAGAGGAAAGGGATGGGTACAAAGAGAATGTAGTGACATGTGCAATGTCCATTAGTTTAAAATTATTTTTCAAAAAGCAGTATCAAATGCAGGAAATTTTTTTCTAAAGGAGACATAAGGAAAAGACTAACCCCATAAAATATTTGACATCTTAGTAAATTAACTGACTCTCAAGCAAGACAATTGTGTGTCAACTTTCAGTCAATAATTGTCATAAAAGATCATGCACTTTAAAAATGCTGGCATAGTGTCTTTTCCCTATTAGTATCAAACAGAATATCAGCCTTAAAAACAATCATCACTGGTGTGCAGTTAGAGGACAGAGAGGATTTTGTTCGTATAAATACTTCTGTGTTATAAAGTGTAATCTCTCCCTGCTCCTCTCCCAAAAAACAGCCTCACACAGCAAGGCCTTTCTGTGGTCTCAGTGTCTCACAGGAAAGCTGTACAGCCCTGCAGGCAAAGATAGGATAGGAAAGCATTGCAGTCAGAATTAGAATGGGTGTCTCTACTGAGGACAGCCTAGAAGTCATCACGGAGCAGTTAGCAGTTGAGTAGGAACTTAGCAAACTGTCACCTGAATGGCCAACGACAGGTACAAACTACTTTTAATAAAGACAAGAGAAGCAGCTGAACGAACCTACATGCACAAGGCCTGGGCTGGATCCCCAGAACCATACAATCCAACATGAGACAAAGTTAATTTTTGAAGTCATTATAAGATATTGTAAATGTTTGCTTTAAAAATATTTTTTTCTCTCTAGCATTCAAATTTTGGATTGTATTTTTTGCTTAAGTATAAAAATTAAGCATTGTAACTAACAACTGCTGTACTTCAAGCCCTGGTAGGTTAGGCTACTGGATAAGGGTATTAAGACTGGAAATCGAGAATGTCACCAAGTTTGAGTTTGATGTTTAGATCAAGAGCACACCAGTGTTGGTGATCACTGACTAGAAATATTCTAAAGACTATAGGCCAAGCACACAGAGGTACCAGTAGGGGCTTGGTACAAGTTTCAAGCCAGTCTCATCAATGAAGCAAATTTAGGCTAGCCCAACATAACACAGCAAGTTTAGAAAGAAAAAAAGTCAAACTTGTGTTTGTTATTTTATTCCTTCTCACTTGACTTCTGATTTTTATTTGTTTAAAGAAAATCGGCTCTATGTCAGTTACCTACTAATGTGTAGTTAATGGCAGAAACAGTATACCGAATGCTTGATTCCTTTCGTGAATTTAGCTGTTTTTGTTTTTCAGAGCTGGGTATCAAATCTAAGCCTTTGTACATGTTAGGTGACTACTAAGCCACAATTCCTGCCCTGTATTTAGTTATTTTGTAAAGATTTGTTTTTAGTTATGTTATGCACAGGAGTACAGGTACCCATGGAGGCCGGAAGAGCGCATCTGATTCCCTGGAGCTGGAGTTTCAGGCCCTTGTAAGATACCTGATTTGGGAACCAAGCCACTGAGTCATGTCTTCAATCCCTGCTCTGAGGTTTTAAAACAAGCCAGTTTCCCACCATTCCTCTACAGTGACTTGTGAGATGTTGCTTTGCTGTTAATTTATCTGAGATCTGAAATGTTTCAGCTCTTTGTGACTTATTCCTTATACTTGGAATAGGCCATTCTTACCAAATGGAAGGCTCTCTAAGTCATCCCCAGATGCTGATACCATCTAGTAACAGTCTCTGACAGTTTTCTCTCTTTCTGACCTGACGGGTTCTTGCAGGCTCCCTGTATCTGCCATCCAGACTTGGAATTGGTCATTGCTTCAAGGAGCTCTGGCTCCTTTTGGCAGGAAATATATTTAGAGCTCTCAATCTGGGCACTGGGACTATTTATTGCAACTTCTTTGATTTTCCTTTTTGAGATAAGATACAACAAGAACTCCTATCAGTAATTCCAATTTAGTTAAAGTATTGCAAGGTTTTTAACTTAAAACCATTGATTTTTGTGCCCCTAATTTTCTGCCCTTATGCCAGAAACCTCAGTTCTGAACTGAGCGTGACAGCTCACACCTGTAATCTTGGGAGGTGAAGCAGGACTGCTGTGATTTGAGGCAAGCCTGAGCCACAGATTGAAACCCTGTTTGGAAAACAAACCCAAATGCTTGGTCCTCAAAGAGCTCCCCAACACCACATACCTGTATGCAGTAATCTTCCTAATCTCTGTGGCTTAGGCTCCAAGACATCCCGCCAGACATCTGGAACCATGAATATGTACAATGTTCACTCATATTTACACTTATAATGAGGCTTAATTTATATGACCTGGAAAAGAACTAGCAATAATAAAGTATGATGGTTATATTCTAATCAAAACTGGGTGACGTAGTTCCAGGGGCTGTCTTGTACTCCCCATTCCTATGGTGTAAACATGTGCCTCTGTGATGGCATGAAAGTGGGGCTAGTGACCACATACTCGCCCTATCATACAAGGGTCACATAGACACAAGCCCTGTGATACTTCAAAGGCTGATGGAACAACCCAGACAACTGCCACGTGACCAAGGTAGTGTACTGACATCCTGTGTACATACTGACGGAGATGGTATGCAACCCAAGGTGAACAGAGGGGAAGTCATGCAATCTTACTATGCCACTCAGAATGATGCACAAGTTAAACCTTGTTAGTTGCTTTTTCTGATGTCCATGTCCAAGCTGGAGATTGCTATCAAGGCCCATGCATGCTGTGCTAGCACACTCTGTACTATGGAGACGCACCTCTAGGCCCCAACGTTCAATTTGCTATCTGCAGCAGTCCACTGTCAGCCGTGCAATCTGAAACTGGATATCAAAACCAAGGATAAGGACAACTGTTGCAGTGACTGTCCTGTGATACAGACATCACTACTGCCACCATTGTGACCACCAGAAGTGCTTTGTAGTAGGATACTTTGTTTCCAGGGCTTGTCCTACCAGAGAAGTTCAGTCAATACTATGTTCAAAGAGCAGCTAATGGTTGTGGGCCGCCAATATAGTACATCTGTTTTGCTTGGTTGCCAAATTCTGATGTTTGCTTTTTCATGCTTCTCTAACTGTTCAGTCTTTTTTTTTTATTAATTTATGTATTCTACACCCTGGCCACAGTTTCTCCTACCTCATGTCCTCCCAGGCCTCTCCCCCTTCCCCCAACCCCTTCTCTGCCTCTCCTCAGAAAAGGGGAAGCTCCCATGGATATCAAACAGCCCTGTCATATCAAGCCATACCAAAAACCAGGCATTACTCAGACTTTTAAGGGTCTAGTAGCAGATCTGTAAGACAGAGTGACAATTTACAGACAAATAAGTCCAACTTGCTCCTGCTCTCTGCCCTGGACTTTTCCTCACTCATCTTCAGCACTGGTTTTTGTTTTGTTTTGCTTCTTTTTAAGTTTCTGAGTTTGCTCAAGAAACTTTGCAAATATGGTTATCCTTTTAGTGACTATTTAAGTGCACATAGAAGAGAATATATACCATGTGTCAGTAATCTGACTTTGGCACTGGGACTGAAGCAGAGACAATGGAAGGCATCCGTAAAGGGCAGTCTAGCTTTGTGGTCATGCTAGCAAGGAGTGAGGTTGCATGAAGATGAGAGTGCAGCAGAAGCCCCTGGCTGCTCAGACCCCAGCCCCATGCAGCCCAGTCAATGAAGGGCTTTACCCAGTAGATCCGTGAAAGCCAAGGTGGAAGTCTAGCCCTTCTCTACAGTAGTGCTTCAAGCTGGTAAGAGGCAGTCACGAAGGAAGAGAGTAAACATGGGAAGGCAGATGTCACACATCTTAAGAAAGCCATACTTAGAAGTAAAGGAAGAAAACCAACCCATCTGAAGAGGAGGAGGGGTCACCTAAGTGCTAAGGAAACGTTCAGTGATGCAGTGGTGTGGGTAGATGCAGGATCTGCCTCCACTGGTGTCTGTTCTTTTGTTTGAGCATCTACTTCTCTGTAAGATATGAAGTGTCCTTCTTTCCTGTCTTCAAGAAAAATCCTGATGATATCAGAGCTAAGTGTCCACCAGATCTGGCCCTGACAGCACCAGTGGACCTGTTCTCAGAGTCCTGGCAGATCTGAGGCCACAATTATTCTGTGTTTTATTTGCTGGATTACTAACAATAAACTATAACTTTTACAAACCTTGTAAAATCTCAATAAAACAATCATAGGATAGTCATACCTCTGTATCTGTCATGGCATCAGCATGTGTCTTTAACATGCATCTTATCTGTAAACTTCTAGTAGGGGATAGACATGCTAACATCAGTTTTTATATCCCTGAATTGTGTATTTTTCCTTCAAATCACCTTCCCCTAGACAGCAGGTGCATTAATGGTTGTGCAACTTTGGGGAGTCCCTTTAGGGAATTTCCTGTTTTTCCTTTTTACATTTCACACCCATCCCTTGCTCCCGCCGCTACCATCTGCTATCTTTTTTCTCCTGTTCAGCATTGGCTTCTTCACACCCCACTCCCACGCCCTCTTCATTTCTCGCCGTCTGTCCAACAGCCCTCTACTTAGATTGCTCCGATGCGTGTGCATGGATCAAGGGAACTTTGTGCTAGCAATTCACTAAGCTCAGAGGAGACACAGAATGTGCCAAGCCTTGCACCCACACCTCTGTGAACCTAAGACAGTAAGTGTGCTCTAGACAGCAGTGCTGCTGGTGTGGAGAGCGTTTCTTAGCCAGACTCAAATGCTTCTGTAACAACATGCAGAGCTCCACATTTCTGTGCGTGTGTTTAAGGTGTGTAAGGAAGGAAAAATTATACTAGGTTAAGCTTAATTGCGATGCTGTTTTTATAACCATAGAAGAAAATATGCTCATCTGGAAATTAAACTACAAATTTGGGTGGTTCTTGGATGCCATCCACTGAGTAATGTACTGACTACAATGACACTTCCCATTGGTGAATGTCATCTACCAAGCTATGTACTGCCTAACAGTGACACTTCCCATTGGTGGATGTCATCTACCAAGCTATGTACTGCCTAGCAATGACACCTCCCACAGGTAAATACCATCCACTAAGCAGTGTACTGTGTATCAATAACACTTCCCATTAGCAATGGCACTTCCCATTTAAGTTAACATGAAAATCCAGTCCTAAAGACCTGTAGGTGCTTTTTACCACACAGCCTGAGGGCTGCACAGGGTCAAGGATAGCTATGCTACAGCCAAAGGCCAAATTGCAAGCTTTTACGTAAACCGTTAGGAAATGGGAAGGACTGTAACTTGATCATGTAGTTTTCAAACATGACCTTGGTAGATGTTTCAAAGTGTCAAAAAGTTAGACACATGTAGTAGAATATTTTTAAAAGCTCAGTAGCAAGATAACTCATTAAAGAGCCATAACTATGTAAAATGTTTGCATGGTACAACATTTTACATGGGATACTGATAAACTATGTGCCATCTCTGTGCCAGGTACATATCTGTAGAGCCCAAACTCTTCACTACATAGTGTGAGTCTGAGGGTCTAATTTCCATCTCAGTGATTCATTATTGTTACACTTTGCCTGTTTTCAGGCCTTGAGGCTGATACAATTATTGCTCTGATCATTTTTTTTTTTTGCTATACTTATTTCTGTATCAAGAATCTCCTTATATAGTGTAGACTGGCCTTGAACTCAGCCCTCCTGACACAGCCTCCCAACTTCTGAGATTATGGGCATGCCTCCCCACACCCAGCTCTGAGCATTTTTAAAGGAAACATTTTTGTTTTTGATTTTCAAACTAATTACTGTCATTTATCAGTTATTCAAAGTAAAAGGTAGAACATAGAAGTACCACCAGTGTTCTCATGTTAAATGAGAAACCCTGTACTCATGGTGGAAGTGGATTACTTGATTTGTAATAAGGTTCTCTACCTCTGTACTCCTCCATTACAGCAGGAACTCACTGTATCCAGAAAAGGGCTGAAGTGACTTGGAGTACAGACACTGTGGTTGTAATGTGCAAAAACATTTCAGTTTTAAAATGCTGGTGTCTGTTACAGGACATAGACGCTGCAGAGAAGACTTTTCAGACCAAACTTACCCAACACCCACAGCCTGCGATGCTTTCTCTTGAGGTAAGACTCTTAAGTTAACTCTAACAAGAGTAACAACTGTAAGTTTCCTGCAAGTTAAACAAGGGCTTCCCAGCTGTATTGCCCTGGTTTTAGTCAATAAAATAAGCAATAAAGGATTGGTTAACATTTTTATGTCCACAGTATAGTGTTTTATATGTCCTTAGCAATCAAGAAATATTTTGATGAAAAAAGTATCTAATTGGAATTGGTGATTTTTAAAAATCTACATCCAGTTTGTGTTTATGTGCACAGCACAGCTTCATGTGCACGTTCCATGCATACACACATGCTGTGGTACAGATGTGGAGGTTGGGAGACAATATGCGAGAGTTGTTTCTCCTTCCATTATGTGGATTCTGGTAGTCAGGCTCAGTGGCAAGTGTCTTAGCCTGTCAGCCATCCTAGTTCTCTGATGGAATACAGATCATAGCTATCTCTATCCCCTACACCCCCTTTAAAATAACCTACTAAGTCCAGTTAGAGCTGCCCTATGTGCGTGGATATGAGGGATTCACTGGAGCATGGCAAGCCTACCAGTTACCACCTCCTCAACAAAGAATGAATCTCCATCCCCCAGCAGTTATCCACCACCAATAGCTCCCCTCTCTGCTGGGGTTTTGGCTGCCTTGATCCTGTGTATGTAACCACAGCAACTACCTGCTCATGACTGTGATAGCCATGTCATGTCCAGAAGACAGCATTTCAAGCACTCATCGCCACCCTCTGACTTTTACATTTTTTGGCCTCCTCTTCTAAATAGAATTGCCCTGCAGAGGTAGACAGTGTCATTTCCAGAAGACATGAGCTTTTAAATAAACACTGGATGCTTCCTATGACTTATTGGTCAAGAAGCCTGCAAAGTCTTTGAGACAACAAAGCCTATTGCTACTGGCATCATCCTTAGTTTCCTACAATAAGTGCATGATAAGATGCTATTGCTGAAGATACCACACATTTGGCTTCTAGATATTGAAAAGTTAATTTCAAACTGACAGGAAACTTCCTCCCTGCTGCCTAGGTTTCACAGTGTCAGGAGGTGCTATGTAGGCTTCTGGGAGAGAAAAGACATCCGTGGTCTTACCTAGTACTGAACCCTATGTGCTCCACTACCAACCTGCCAGGCAAGACGTTCCTCCTGCTACAATAGTGTCACAACTGTTAATGGGGTAACTGCTTTCTCATTGGATTTCAGACCAGCTCCATGGGATGGAATTTCTTGTTTGATACTGGAATCCTGGTCATAAGTCCATGACTATGGAGGTCATAGGCCTTAGAATAGTGTTATTTTCCTAATGGGCATGCTGTCAAGTTGCCTTCCAAATATTTATGCTTACACCCATAGACATTGACTGCTGTCAGCCTCTGTCAGAGAAACCTCTTTCTGCAGTGGGCAGCAGTCAGTGCAGCTGCAGGACTGGTCAGAGTGCTGAGAAGAGATGCCCATCCTGAATGGGACACCAGTATCCATTCACCAAGGCTCAGGGAACATGGAGCAAAATGTTATAAAACATCTTGTCCTGTCACATTGAAGCGACTGTCCTGATGAGCCAGAACAGACACTAGGCTGTGACTCTTCACATGACAGGGTGCCAAACCAAGGAGTGCTTGTTGGAAATGTAAGGAAGAGCAACGGCGTTCCTAGACCAGGCTGTAGCCAAAGCCGTTCTGATGCAAGCCACATCAGCATGTAACGTGGTAGAAGGCTGAGACAGGAGACTGCTGTGAGTCTCCATGGTGAGAGAACAAAAAAATGGAAGATAAAAGAAAAAAGAAAAAACGTCTACCCCCATGTTTATCACACAATACAAACAATTTTATTAGCTCAGATTTCAAAAGCAGATTGGAAGATGATTGGCAAAGTGAGCCATACTTGGTATATGGATATGTTTGTGTGGATGGGAATTCACTACATGGAAAAGAGTTTCATTTTCTACTTCTAATGAGCTTTCTCAGATGTAATTTTTCTTTTTTCCCAATCGGGGATAAGAATAGACTCAAAAGTCTGAGGCTGAGAATCTGCCCCTCAATTTTCTGTGTCATTTAGGGTAACAAGGAAAAGCAGTGATTAGATGCAGAAAAAACTCTGGCTCAAAGTTGTGCATTGGGTATGTCCTCCTTTGTTGAATTCACCAATGCCTTATTTTAAGCAAATACAGGGCCCACACAATAGTGGTTAATTCAGCCGTGAATGGCACAGGCCCCCTCCCCCTTCTCTGGCCTTGGATAGAATTCTGAGCTACTCTGGCACAGCGGGGTAACCTTTATCTCAAGTATGTCAAGCTGTTTCTTAGATATTTAGTCTCTCACGCCATCTTCAAACAGCAGAACCACTGCACCTTTGTCAAGCTCAGAGTGAAGGTTTATGTGTTCCAAGTGCTATCTGACTCAGCCCTGACTTACCCTCCCCCAAATACTGATTATGTTGATCCAATAGAAAATGCCATTCCATGATGCAAACTTTGGCCTCTTTAGAGGTCACCCCTTCACTCCTTCAAACAGTATAGGGATTTTGGCAGCCTGTAGGCCACAATGGTCAGACATATACAGCATTTCAATTTGTAAGCCATTTCCATCAAAATGGGTACACTAAACTAGTTATTTTCTCATTATAAAAGTCTAAAGAGCTGGAGAGCTGACTCAGCAGGTAAGAGCACTTGCTGATTAAGCATGAAGACCTGAATTTGGATCCAAGCACCCACTTAAAGAGCCAGGTGTGGCCCGAATGCCTTAACCACTCCCCCCACTCCTCATCCCCCACCCCCAACCCCCACACTGTGGAGCAAGACACAGGAGGACTGCCATTGCCAGGCTAGCTCCAGGATCAAAGGTACTATCTCAAAGGGATTATAAGGCAGAGCTTGGTAGACGGGGCTTCGAAGTATCCTTGTTTCCATAAGTGTGTGCGCACACACACGTGCACATACACCATACATGGACATTTGTACACAAGCACATAAATTTAAGAAAAATTACAATTCGTTATGTAAAGTATTCTTTTAAAAGACATGTGGATATGTAAGACCCCAGACACCTTGAGGAGCCAACTTATAAGCCCTTTATTTGTCATTACATTCTTGGGTCTAGATCACATCCTCTCCTGTTAATTCTAAGGAAATTGCTCATGTATAATCTTTTGTGATCATTTCACTATGGATAACCCCAGCTATGAAATGTACAATAGTAGACAAAAATATTTAATAACAGGTACTATAAATGACAGTACTGATAATAATCACAAGGCTGGCCACAAGAGGGCGTGCAAAATCACAATAAAATTTAAAACCTTAATTCTGCCAGGCTCTGGTTTGCTGAGAAATTTGAAAATTAACTCTAGTAAGTAGCCAGGTTTTTTCCCCTAAAATTAACGTAAAATATACTGAAGAGGAAATACATTCTACATATATGTGTGTGAGAGTGTGTACACTTGCACACATACACACTAATGATAATAAACATTTAGACTATTGTGAAGAGCCAAATTCAACTGTTTGATATTCTTTCTTACTTTGTTTGTTTTTTTCAGACTCATTACTGGGCATCAGTAGAAGAACATGTCCCCGAATGGGAACCGTTTCTTTTAGGAAGAGCACTGTATCCAATTGGGGCTGCAAATCAAACTGCGGCACCATTTATTCAAAACGAGGCAAAGTCATAACTTATTCCTATGCTTTCAAAAAAAAACCCTATTTGATAAATCTATGTAAGTCATGGCAGAACTTAGGGAAGAAGCTTTATTTGTTATTGTTTACTATTGTTAAATTGCTTCCTCGGCAACAACATCTGTATGAGAGTCCTCTGGAAAGTCTCAGGCTAGACCCTTGGTCTGTGGTCATAGATTTGCCAAGAAAAGTGTTAAAAATTAGTGGTAAGGCAGAATGTTTATTAAATCAGTGTTATGTTTGCTTAAAATATGCACCGTCATTCTCAACTAGACAGGTTGGCTGCTGGTATCCTAGAGTCATGGTTTCCCATCATCCACTATGGGAAGAGGAGCAGGAACAAGGCGCTGGCTTGCTTACGTGAAACTCCATCATGCTTAGCTGCTCTTGCTCAATAGTGGTTATCAGCAAATGGATCCACGGGGCTGTGCGCCTCAGACAGACTTCTCCAGGTCCTTAACTATAAAGCATTCAATATGGAGCCAGTTTTGGGAGGGCTTGGGATGGCTTTGAAAAAGATCTATGAGAGCTGGGAATGGCTACTGAATTCCGACAGGCTTATTTGAAGATTACCAACCTTGTGAAAACACATACCTCTCCCTCAATGCTGTCTGTCAACTCGCCCTCCCCCTCCTTTCTCTTAACGTTATCTCTAAAACTTAAAACTAAAACAAATAAACTTGGAAAGCTGTGGGTCACAACCCTCAGGAGAGCTTGGAGTCTCTGCTTTCCTTACTGGCTGCCTGGGCTCTGGGAAGAAAACAGCATGGTTTCCTAGCTGTGGAGACAGCTTCTGGAGAGGAGCCTGCACTGTACCACAGGGAACTATTCGGAATTGAAAATGTGGTTTTATTGTGGTAAAGGTTCTTCTTCCTTTTTTTTGGTATTGCCTTTAAGATAAACATCTCACTCTGTAGACCAAGCTGGCCTTGAAGTCACAGCCATCCTCTTGTTTTCGCCTCTGAATACTGGGATTGCAGATATGAGCCCTGAAATTTAGGTCATTTGTGTTTTTAAAAGAAGACAACAGAATAAGTTAAAGTGCACATAAGCCTTCACTACAACAGAAAACTAGTAAAGCGTCCATTGTGCAACATGTCCCTGTTCACTGCCATCTTGGAAATGTCCTGTTGAGTGGGTGTTGGTGTGGGTAACAATAACATTGTTTTCATAATATGCGCTGGCAGATTAGCACACTTCTCTGCAGTGTTAACAGTTGTAATTAAGGAATAAACAGCACAGGGTGTCAGTCCGATGACAATTTCATCTATAGTGTCACAATACAAAATGTCACAAAATATTAGAGCTGCTATATAGCTATAAAAAGTATCAGCTTACAAGCTGAAGGCATCCTTAAGAGAGGAGGCAGAGAGGAGGAAGTGGAACACTGACTTAGCGGCCAGAACAATTTTATACATTCTCAAGACTGTCACGAAAACAAATTGATAATTTTTTCTGTTACATTACAGTTTGGGCTCCAGCCATCCAGTTGATTTAGCAGGAAAATGCAGGTTTCTTAGCAGCTTCAAATCAGTAAACAGATTTAGATGTAGAAAGGAACATGAGGAAGGTTTTTTTTTTTTTTAAACATCCAGTCTCCCAGCATATGCACATAAAAAGGTGAATGAAGCAACGTGAAACTTATTTCTCTTTAGTCAAGTGAAAAAAAAGGCTAAACATTTGTTAGCTGGTAAAATATTGTGTCAAGTAAGCCGGAACATTCCAAAATTAAACAGTGGTTGATATGTTAACGTCCTCAAATATTTGAGTGCACACTTCCTTTGAGATCTGTAAATTAAATCACCAGTAGGTTGAATTAAAATACAAAATGAATGGCAATGCAACCTCTCGGGGAAGGCTTTGTGTTTTCTTTTGCCCCTACATTGAGTGACTTGCTAGCTTGGTTTGGGTATTTTTTTTAAGTATAATCTAATAAAGCTTACACAATTTAAGGCAGAGAGAAAGTGCTTAAAGGCTGCAGCTGAGCCATTTCTCCATTTTGGTTAATACTTCACAAATTCCCACAGATGACTTTATTCTTGGCCCCTGCAGAGCCTACCCCACCCCATCCTGCCTTGTAGACTGTAACAGATTGCACCACATGGTGTCTGTTAAAAAAAAAAATCCCATGGGCTTTGGATATCCCATTAAAGGGCTTTATATTTCTGTGGACAAATTAGCTTAACACAGAAATTTCCAAACATTGTTTTATGGGAAGAAGGAAGGGATGCTACGTACAAAGTATATCTTTTTCTACAACTAGGAATTATTATAAGGAAATGGGAAACACCTACTCATATCTTCTCCCCCCAAATCAATACTTTTATATTTTTTTTAATTTTAGTTATGTGTATATTGCAGGGATACATGCGTGCAGGTGCTGAATAGGTTAGAAGCATTTGAGTTAGACTTAAAAGCACTTGTGAGCTGTCCAATGTGGGTGCTGGGAACAGAACTCTGGACCTCTGAAAGAACAGAAGACCTCTGAACTGCTGAGCTATGTCTCAATCAACCCAATCAGTATCTTAATCAGAATATAATTATCCATGAGTATGGCATAATGGTGTTTGTTTTTAAAGAATAGTAGAGTTTGAAGGGAAACTGTTAGTCTTAGATTTGGGGGTTTAATTTGTTTGTTTGTTTGTTTGTTTTTGTTTTTACAATCAAAGATTTTCCTCCAAAGCCTTTCTGGGCTGGTTAAAACATAAATATTCAGAGCTCACTTTCTGCCTGAACATTTCTGGTTATGAAATTATCAAACTATAAAATATTAATATCAGAAGGGACTGTTGTTTTCCTCATACTTAAAAAAAAATGGAACTAGAGAGCTAGCTCAGCAGCTCTCCTCTTGCATAGGGCCTGGTTTCCATCCCCAGCCTCCACACAGTAGTAGTTCACTACTATCCATGATTCCAGTTTCAGGGACTCCAATGCCCCCTTCTGACCTCCATGGACACCAGCCACACATGTGGTACACATGCCTGTGTGTAGGCAAAACACCCATACACAGAAAATTAATAAATAAATCTAGAGGCAAACTCATGGATTCTAAATACCAAGAGTCTACTCTGGAGTCCTCTCTCTGGAAAGAGAGCAGTGGATGGAGACAGTCTCAGAGGCACAGCACTGCCTCTGCCTCAGGCAGGAATGCTTCAATTTAGCAGCTTACGGAGCAGCAGCTTAACTTTGCTTATAATATTAGTGTCTGCCTCTTTTTCTGACCCATTAGAATAAATAAAGTGAGCATGGGAGCATATTTATGTTTGGATAAATTTTAAACTTCTGTTTTATCACTTCTCATGTGACTGGAGTTGTGTGTATATAAAGTTATCAACTTCAGAAGAAAGGACCAGACTTGAAAAATCTGTGACACACATTCCAGTACATAAAACTTAACATAGAAGACCATGAAGCTGGCTTCTTTACAAAACAGATTCTTTCATTTCTTTCACTGCTATATTAATTTACTCCAAGCCAATTCATATCATTTTGTCTTTTCAAAGAAGTCTTTTACTTAAAACCATATTTGCAGCCTACCCTACTGATTTTTCCTACTTTTGAAGACTTGCCCAAACCAAGCAGTTTTTAAACACTTTCTAGTAATCACCTGTACTTCTTTAACTGGAATCTGGAGCTACCTAAAAGCTGCAGGCCTCTGGAGTAGGTAATAACCCGGTGGTGAGTGTCAGCAAGAGTGGAAAGGACCGAGGAAACAGAAGAGGGGAAAGGCTTTTTGAGAAAACTTCGGGCTTGGAATGAGAGGGCTCCACCTTACCCCTGTGTGTATTGTTTGTTTTCCTTGTAGTTTAGAAGTTAATTTGTCTACATAGGAAATTTAATTCCTCATTGCTAATAAAGAGTTTTTGAGACAAACCTGCAGACATGTCAACCTCTGGCAATTCTAGGGAGGATTGATGTGGGAATTTGACAGGTGTTGCTTTGTGAACACTCTCTCTAATGGAACTGAATTATATATCTTTACCAAAATCCAAGAAAAGGAAAACAGCTCCCTCAAAGCCAGAGGCTAAGAATACTTCCGGACGTCATCTAACCATAGACTTCAGTTTCCTGCTTCCTCTTAAGTTACAATGATGAGAGGCTCTTGCAATTCTGGAAACTCAAACTCGCCTATCAGACAAAGGCAGACATGGAGCTTCTGTGAAGGTATTAATAGCATATAGCTTAACTGCAGTGAAAATCAACTGTGGTACTGAGAGAAAACCCTAAAATACACCTCTTAGGAAACAGCAACTTAACGCTTCGGTCTTAGGAAAGCAATTATTTAACCTCTGCTTTCAGCTTCAATATGTTTTCATTGTTCCTTGTTTGGTCTTGGTTTTCAGTATAGAAAGTTTTTTGATATTTTACACAATACAACTTTAGAAAAATATAGCCAATGAGAAGTTTAAAAATAAGATTCCATTTATGTCTTTCATTAGCATATCACTATTTTATCTCCTCTCCCAATGCCAAGTAATTATTTTTCATACCTGATTCCATATATTTAGAAAGTCTATAACATTTTCGTACTGGAATGTTCTGTCACAGGCAAAAAACTACAAAGATGAAAAAAAGCCAGATCTAGAGAACTTTAAAATGCTAACAACCAATACACCTAACCAAGCACCATGCCTTCTAGAATGGAGTATAGGCAGGTATTGTTCAACACGGTTTCAGTGGACAATGGACCATATCCCATCATGTATATTATATCATGTTTACTACTCCTTATTGCTTCATTTGCTCATGGACCAGATTAATTCTGTCTTTTGTTCATCATGGCCATAAGCTACACATCACAGGTACCACATAGCATACAGGGAAGGAGACTAGGTATGTGCAGGTATACTTCCCAATCTTCACACAACCAAACAATCTAACACAGCACCATCACTGAGTAATGTTTAAGTGATCCTGCTCTTAAAGCCTGGTGTTACAGATATGATATGCCTTAAACTCCTTACAAACCTCTTGTCCCAGGTCTGCAGCTTCTTGACAAGCTGAGTTAGAGCCACAGTGTGGCTACACTACTGAGGATGCTAAACTTGGCTCTGTCCAGCATCCCAGAACCTGCTCATATGTGGATTCTGAGCACTGGAAATAAATCTAGTGCATCTGACTTTCAACTATTATTTTAAGTATTATTGCTGCAAATTAATAAATCTACTTTTTCTGCTAAATTTTATGAAACCACTACTAATGAAGAAAAGTTGGCTTCTGATACACATCTGCTACAAATATTAAATACACACTGAATTTCAAAAGCAGTATAACATGATAATATGGCTAATTAATTCTTGTACTGATTGCATGTTGAAATATTTCTAATAAAACATATAATTACTTTTACCTTCAAAAACTTTTTTAATCAAATAATTCCAAGAAAATTCAAATGTTCACGTATCTCATTGAACATCATTAAACTAGACATTTCCTAAGTGTGTTTGCAATTCTGAATTTATAACTTTATAATCATTAAACCACTTTATTATGTAGTTATAAAGCCAATAATTGATAAATTTGGGGGGAAACTGGACAAATATTTGAGATTTTCAATGTTCACTTCCAAAAGAATGGAAAAGAAGAAACGTAAGTGCCTGATGGGTGGTAGTTTTATTTTTGGTATTTTATTTTTGTTTGGTTTTGTTTTCAGAGAGGAAGGATCTCATGTATCCCAGGCTGGCTTCCAACTTACTAGGTAGCCAATTCAAGGATGACCTTAAATGTCCGATTCCTGTCTGTACATGTCTGAAATTCTTAGACTACAGACATGCATCACCAAGCCCAGTTTATGTGGTCCTGTGATCAAACCTGGGGCATTATGCATGCTCAGCAAGTACTCTGAGTGACCTTCCCAGCCTGTTAAGTAGTGGGTATTTCTAAGAATTATTCTTCAGAGTTACATACAGACCTGTGTTCATTTTTAGAATCCCAAGTCCAAGCTCAATGCCAAAAAGGTATCAGATGCTCAGTAAATATTTATGTGTGGATAGCAGGAGAATTTGCAATTTAAGCAGACTCTTGTTTTAAGAAAGAATCTTATCATGTAACTTTAGATGTCCTAGAACTCCATACCAGGCTGGCCTTGAACATGTGATCACTCTCCCTCCTCTGTCTCTCAAGAGCCAGGAAACCCGGCATGTACTACCATGCCCCTCTTGACATTAGGTAAGAAGATCCATTAAAGATGACACAGCAAGAGAGTGGAGCCATAGAAAATATTTAGGTGTTTGTCTAATACACACAAGATAGAAAGAAGCTGGGTAGTAAAGTCAAAGGTTCATTTTTTCTCAAAGAACCTTGGAACCCCCCGGAGAATAAGGCTAATGCTTCCTGGTAGCAAAACATCTTCCATAGGAAATGCATACTGTGGGTTTTAGCTTGTTTTGTTTTGTTTGTTTTGTTTTGTGTGATGCTAGAGATTAAACCTAGGGCCTCACACTTGCTAGGCAAGCGATCTACTGCTAAGCACAAGACTAATCATGAAAGTGTAGATGGCAATATGGAAGCAATGTGACTTTAAGTGACCCTGGAAGTCACACCAGTGATTCATTCACTTCTTATACCTGGGAACTCAGTGTTCTTAGTTTTCCTTCTCTCCAGCTCCCACCACCACACCAATCTGTGCTCCAGAGCAACCAGGGAGAAGCAGTTACCACTTCAAACAGGTTGAAAGGCTTTAACAAAGCCCTTTATATCAACCAGGGAAAAGAATCAATGCCCTCCTTCTCCCCACCCCCATGTGTGTGTATAAGTGTAGATAGTCCGTTCATGTGGGTATACAGGTCTCAGGAAGTCAACATTTTCCTCTGTCACGCTGTCTTGCTACCTTGAGACAGGATCTCTCACTAAACCAGAGAGTCACTGCTTTTATAGACTGTCTGCATCCACTCCTTTGTCCCACCCCTAATGCTGAGGTCACAGTTATGTACAGCCATGCAGGGCTCTTCTCATGAGTGCTGGGGATTCAAACTCAGGCCCTCATGCTCAGAACAAGGGCACTTACCCACTGAGCTATCTCCCAACCCCAACTCTCTGTCCATGCTCCCTTCACAGTCTACCCTGTTTAACAAACACACTGAGCCTTTAGAGAGCCTGCAGCTACTGTCAATTCAATGTCATGAGAACTGATGCTTTTTCCAGTAATGGGTGAATGACTATTCCTCTAATAGACCTTATGTGCTACCCTGTATGTTTGTCAAACCCAGGAACTCTCTCCCACATCCTTTAAAATAACTGAAATAATGAATATTTAGATCCAGAATGGACTAGGGATTATGAGTGGAGATAAACAATATGCTTGCCTCACATGGGAAGAATCATCTACATACACAAATAAAACATAGTATCAAAACAACTAACGCCACCTTCCAAAAAATCAGAATTAAAAAGTCAGGCATGGTAATGAACACCTTAATCACAACAGGTGAGAGACTGAGGTAAGGGAATCTGAAATTTAAGCTTAGCTTAGGCTACATATTGAGACATACTGGCACTCTATTTGTATGGATGGAAGGGAGGGAGGGAGAAGGGAGAGAGGGAGAAAGGGAAGGAAGGAGGGAAAGATGGAGGGGTGGAGGGAAGGAGGAATGGAGGAAAAGCATGCCCGCCACCAGTGGCCAGCCAGCTAAGGCAAGAATTCCAACTCAACCTAGGGAACAGGATGTTGGATGTAAGTGGGTTGGGGAGGTAAGGAAGCTGAGAAATAAGAGAAAAAAGTTACTCAACATTTGTGAAACAAGAAGAGTGAAAAGCAGTCAAGCGTCTTCCAGTTTCCAAGTGGCCAGTCTACAGCACTGGCACTCCCTGCTCTGACCCTACCCTAACAAACAAGGCCTCTGCTTCTTCATCTCTTTCTGTCTTCACTGACATGCGACAGTGGTGGCCACCAAAATGTCATTGTACTAACTACAGTGTCTATCCTAATCCTTCACTTTTCTCAGTCTGCAGCAGCATTTGACAGCCACTCTTTCCTTGTTGAGAGGCTGCTTCACTGGCTTCTAGAACCTGGGCACTTCCTCAGGCCAGTGTCTGCTACAAACCCCAGCACTTCTTAACTCAGCTCTTGACCCTTCTCCCTAATATCTTCAGTGATGCCCTCTCATTGTAGTTTTCACCTAGCTGTGGGGGGGGGAGCTCTTCCCTGGAATTATCTGACCTCTCATTTTTCCCCATGTGCTTGATGTCTTCTTAACTCATGGTAACCTAGTAAACACCTCAAAGTTAAGGCCCCCAGACCAGAGCAAGTCACCACCACTTAATCCTGTCTTCCCTTAGTCTTCACTAACAGCTGACATAGACATCCTGGAATTTTCCTCAAACCTTTTTCCCTCCTCACCAATACATATAACCACCAGCAAGTGAGGCTGGCTTCATCTTCAGAAAATCTCCAACATGACTATCCTCGCTGGTGCCATCACATTGACCTGCATACCCCAGCACTATGGAGTCACTTCCTTGACTGTCTTCTGTGCTTCTACAAGTAAAGCACCCATCCCTATACCCTAGAATGCTATCATCTTCCCTGCACTGTGTCATAGTAAAGGACACTGTAGCATGTACCATTTTATACTACGTTGTCTATTCTCCCTCTGAATCAAAAGCTCCATGATAGGGGCGACTCTGATATGTTACCACCATATCCTCCTGTCCACTGTCTAGCACACTCAGGACACTCACTAACTATATTTTAGAAAATTACACAAAGAAATACCATGAGGAGAAATATCAGAGAGCCAAAAGGAGAGAGAACCAAGAAGCCACAGAAGTGGTCCAGTAGCAAGCAAGGAAGAAGAGGAGAGATGGACCCAAATCAGAAGACATCAGGAAAGCACTTGCTGTACAGCCACTCAGGACCCGAGTTTAAGTCTCACCACACAAAAATTCAGGTGTGCTGGCATTTGCTCATAAATACCAGCACTGGTGATATAAGGGACAGGTGGATCCCTGAACTTGCAGGCTGCCCCGCCTAGCCTACTTGGTGAGTTTGAACCTATGGAGAAGCCACATCTCAAAAAACAAGGAAGACAGCTGCTGAAGAATGAGACCTAAGGTTTTCCTCTGGCCTACACAGGTACGTCTACATGGCTACATGTACCCCATTCACACAAAAACACAGAAGAAGCCACAGCAGCCAAACAAGGTAAGAAAGGGTGCTAATAAATCTTAGAAACTTCCAGGAAGATGGAAATGGACTCCAGAGATGATTTTCCTCATCAATTTAGGAAACATGAACAACATATAATATTATCAAGTCTTGGTAAATAGATTGGGAAAATGTCCTTTCATAATTTCCTGGGAAAAATACAAGTAGGTACCATGTACTGAAGGGTAACCGTGTAGCACAGTAGTGGCCAGTCACCTGTGGTTCTAGTTTCACAATTTCAGTTGACAACAGTCAAGAACTATCCCATGAAAAGCCCTATCAATTCTCAACCTGTGCGTTGCAACCCTTTGCAGGCTGAGCAACTCCTCCACAGCCGTTACCTAAGACCATCAGAAAATACAGATACTTACATTATGATTCATAACAAAGTTTTTTTTTTTATTGGATGATTTATTTACATTTCCTATGTTGTCCCCTTACCCCATCCCCCACCACCCCCTCGGAACCCCCAATCCCCTCGCCCCTCCTCCTTCTTCTCTGTGGATGTAACCTCTATCTACCCCCCCTCACTCCCACCTCCCCACCCTCAAAATTCCCACCCCCTGGGGCATCCAGCCTTCATGAGGTCAAGGTTCTCTTCTTCCACCTATGCCCAGCAGGGCCCTCCACTTTTACATATTCAGCTGAAGCCCTGGATCCCCCCCTAAGTGCTCCCAGGCTGGTGGTTTAGACCCTGGGAGCTGTGGTTGGTTGGTATTGTTGCTCTCCTCATGGTGCCGTAAATCCTTTCAGCTCCTTCAGTCTTCACTCTAACTCCTCTATTGAGAACCCCATGATCAGTTCAATGGCTAGTTGTGAGCATCTGCCTCTGAGTATGTCTGACTCTTGAAGGCCTCTGAGGAGATATCCATATCAGGCTCTTATCAGCATGCACTTCCTGTCTTCCACATCAGCATCTACCTTTGGTGATTGCACATGGGATAGATACTCAGGTGGAGTGGTCTTGAGACGGCCCCTCCTTCAGTTTCTGTCCCTCACTTTGTCTCCATATTTGCTCCCTTGAGTATTTTGTTGCTCCTTCTAAGAAGGATCGAATCACCCTCACTTGGTCTTCCTTCTTTATGGGCTTCATGTGGCCTGTGAGTTGCATCTTGGGCATTTCAAGGTTCTAGGCTAATATCCAATAATCAGTGAGTGAATACCATGTGTGTTCTTTTGTGATTGGCTTACCTCACTCAGGATGATAATTTCTAGTTCCATCCATTTACCTAGGAACCTCTCGAATTCATTGTTTTTAATAGCTGAGTAATACTCCATTGTGTAAATATACCACATTTTTTGAATCCATTCCTCAGTTGAAGGACATCTGGGTTCTTTCCAGCTCCTGGCTATTATAAATAAGGCTGCTATGAACATAGTTTACAGCAAAATTAATGTTATGAAGCAGCAATGTAAATAACTTTATGGTTGGGGGTCACCACAACATGAGGAATTGGATTAAAGGGCCACAGCATTAGGGAGGCCGAGAACCACTGTTCTAGAAGCAAACAATTCATAGTCTTAATAATATGCTATTTTGAAGGTAATATTGAAATCTCATACCACCTCATTCCATCCTGCCTGAGATGTCAATCAACTCCATGTCCAGAATTGTATGTACTACCTAGTGACCCATTTGGTTGTCAAACTGACATGCCATTGTAGTGTGATATACAGGTATCCCTTACAGCCAAACATGGTCAGCATGCCTATCCCATTTACCTCATGTGGGAAGTGTAACATCTCAGTTTATCTCAATGGAGTATACTGTACAAACACATTTCATATTTTACAACCTTTAATATACCCCATTACGTTTTATTTTATTGTTACATTTCGTTGTCAACCTTATTTTGTCTAATATACAAATTAATCTTTATTATGAATGTATGGGAAGAAACGTGTGTGTGTGTGTGTGTGTGTGTGTGTGTGTGTGTGTGTGTGTGTAAAGAGAGAGAGCTTAGAACTGTGTACAGTTTCAAACATCCCCTGAGAGAATATGCCTCTGCAGAAAGCAGGGATTGCTATGTCTACAAACCCCAGGAGAGATTTTCACTGTGACCTAAAGTTGTCATTTATCCTAAAGAAATTGAACAGCTAATTGGCTGGGCATACACAGAAACGTGTACAGAAGCTTACTTCGTGATATTTAAGAAACGTGAACTTGGACATTCCCAGTAGAAAGAACGGGTAAAGTCTCCATTTAGCCACACAATGAGATGCTAGAGAATACTTAAAAGTTACAAAGCTCCTCTGCATGTACACCTCTCTAAGACACATTTCTAAGTGACAATGAAAATTTACAAATTTAATAAACCATTTCTACAAAGTTTGTGTGTATGGTGTGTGTGTGTGTGTGTGTGTGTGTGTGTGTGTGTGTGTGTGTGTACACAGTGCTACTACTGTATCTTTGAAGGTAAGACTATATATACTTGGAAGTTAGAGAGCACAGAAGCAGAGGGACTGTCAAGAGGGAACTCATCTTTATTTCCAACCCTAATATTTTACACAAACGCATGGGCTCATAGGCAGTTTTTATGTCCTTAAACTACAAGAAGATCCGTTGAAAGCTCTGAGATGAGACTCTTATTTGGAACAGAGCTTACATCAAGATAGCATGAGACGAGTTAGCATATTTAAGGAGTAGCTAAGTCTATATATACCGTAGAGGATACAGATTCAGGTGAGAGTGCCAGGAGTGGGAAGTGGACTGGACTGTGACTGGCCAGTGTGCTGTTATCCAGAGAGTCCACACATTCAACAAACCCTAAAGCAAGGCCTCAATTTGAAAGCTATGGGAGAGTTCTCAAGAGCTAAAGATTAATTTATATTTTTGTTCATATTCCTTAAACCTTAAAAGTCCTTTAGAGTTTTGCAGAGCAGTCTCTATAAGCCACTTTGATGGTTTATAAAAGTGGCTTCAATAAAGCCTGATTATTTTAAACATCATTTAAAAAGAGCCTGGTGTGATGGCATGTGCCTGCAATCTAGAATTTCAGAGGCTGAGGAAAAAAGATTCTGAGTTAAAGTCCAACCTTAACCACACAGGAGGGCTTTGTCTCAGAAATAAAAAAAAAGAAGAAAGAAAGAGAGAGAGAGATAGTCTCTATAAGCCACTTTGATGGTTTATAAAAGTGGCTTCAATAAAGCCTGATTATTTTAAACATCATTTAAAAAGAGCCTGGTGTGATGGCATGTGCCTGCAATCTAGAATTTCAGAGGCTGAGGAAAAAAGATTCTAAGTATTTCTGTGAGTTGT
>NW_021621338.1:16616753-16654219 GCF_004785775.1 Grammomys surdaster | reverse complement strand
GAAAAGAAAGGAAAGGAAAGGGAAGGGGAGGGGAGGGGAGGGGAGGGGAGGGGAGGGGAGGGGAGGGGAGGGGAAGGGAAGGGAAGGGAAGGGAAGGGAAGGGAAGGGAAGGGAAGGGAAGGGAAGGGAAGGGAAGGGAAGGGAAGGGAAGGGAAGGGAAGGGAAGGGAAGAAAAGGAAAGGAACAAACCATCAAGGGCTGGAGATGTAGCTCATTGGTTAAATATTTGCCTAGAATGTATAAGACCCTGGGTTCAGTCTCCAGAACTGAAAAAAGAAAAAAAAAACTGAATATAATACCTAATATATAGCCCATATCCACTTCCTTGGGATCCCAGGATAAAAAAAAATGAAAATTAAAGAATGAAAATGATAATTTAAAAAGATGTTTTTATGCCAGGCAATGGTTGTGCTAACTTTTACTCCTAGCACTCAGGAAGCAGAGGCAGGTGGTTTCCGCAAGTTTAAGGACAGTTTCATCAACAGAGCAAGTTCTTGGACAGCCAGGGATATACAGAGAAACCTTGTCTTGAAAACCAAAAGCAAACAAAAAGAGATGTTTTTAGCATACATTTTAACCTTTTTCATTACACTGAATCATTAGTGTGTGTATGCCTGTGCGTGCGTGCATGCGTGCGTGTGTGTGTGTGTGTGTGTGTGTGTGTGTGTGTGTTTTAGACAACCTGTAGGAGTAGGCTTTCTCCTCCCACTGTGTGGGCTTTGGAGATGGAACTCATATTGTTAGGCACGGCAGCAAATGTCTCTACTCATCAGGTCATCTCACCAACCCTTACCATTTTTTTTTTAGTTTAGGACATGGCTTCACATAGCTCAGGCTGAACTCAGATTCATGATGTAACAACCAAAGATGGCCCTGAACTCTTGACCCTCCTATCTCTGCTTCCAAAGCGCTGAGAGCACAGAAACGCATCCACACCCGGCTCCCATCTTTAACATGCTGGATATGAATGCATTCAGTCACTCAATCACTCACACACTGAACATTTGAGTTTAATATGTATTAGATGCAAAGGCTATGCTAGTAAGCAAAACCAGCTCCCTCCCTGGAAGAACTTCAGATCTTGGCAGAGAAACAGATTATGTGAGTTACTACATCAGAAGACTATGAAAATGAAGCCGTTGTGTTGTACTGCCTGCGGTGGTTTAGAAGTGTGGTGGAGGAATATAACTTAGGGAGGTCAAAGAAGGTTTTGCTATTAAAAAAAGAAGAAGAAGAAAAAGGAAAAGAAAAAGGAGCAGATTGAAATCTGGACATAGTGGCTCACACCTGCAATCCTAGCAGTTGAGAGGCTGAGGCAGAGGGATGGATAACACCAAGTCCCAGGTCTGCCTGTGGTACAGTGTGAAAAGCTATTGAAAAAATATAAATAAATAAATATAAATAAATAAATATAAATAAATAAATAAGAGATTAAGTTTAAAAGAAGAAAGGGCAAAACCAGGAGAATGGGCAGCAGAGGAGGAAATTATTTTTGACAATTGGAAGAGCAAATGCAAAATACCTGCCTGGAAAGGTACAGTACCAAAAGTTCCTTTTCTTTTCTCTTTTTTTATTTCCTTCTCTTTTTTCTGGGCTTGTAAATTTTTCTTCATACCACTGAAAACTCTAAGGCTCAGCAGAATCAGTTGAAAAATCAGTTAAAATCAATTAGATTTCCCCCTTTTGTTGAAAATAGATTTTTTTCATACAATATACATCCTGATTAGAGGTTTTCTTCCCTCTCTACTCCTCCCAGTTCCTCCCCACCTCCCCTTCCCACAGGAATCCACTCCCTTTCTGTCTCTCATTAGAAAAGAATAGGCTCCTAAGAGATAACAATGAAACACAATAAAATAAAATTTAATAGGATAAAACAAACCCCATCACATCAAAGTTGGACAAAGCGAAAGGACCAACAGAAGGAAAAGAGCGCACAGAAATAAGAGAGCCACTCATTCACACACTCAGGAGTCCATAAAATGCTAACCTGAACGCCATGATCTAGACACAGAGGACTGGTGCAGACCCATGCAGGTCCTGTGTTTGCTGCTCCATCCTCTAGGAACTCATAGGAACTCTGCTCAGTTGACAGGCGAACTTGTTCTCCAGTCGTCCTCCATCTGCTCTGGCTCTTACGGACCTTTCTACCTTCTCTTTTATGCAGCTCTCTGAGCTTTGAGGGGAGGGATTTGATGGAGACATCCCACTTAGAATGTAGAAGCAGAGGCTCTGATGTAGACATCTGCTCAACCTCTCCATGTTCAATGAGTTGTATACACAGTGTCTTCAGCAATGGGGACTCACCGTCAGTTTGTGGAGAGCAACCTTTTGTCTTGACAACAGCCTGGGTTGTTTGAGAATGTCCATGGGAGCTCTTTGGCCAACAACTCATTTGGATATAATGCAGTCCTGGTACTTGGAGCTACACTTGGTGACAAGAGATGGCCAGCCCGGGCTCTGTCTCTCCCACTATTTAGAGACTTCATGATGATCACCTTCATGTATTTTAGGATGTTTCCACTGCAGTGTTTCCATACCAATCCTCAAGTACCCTCAGTTCTATCTCTTCCTGTATGCCCTCCCTCAACCCATTCTCTGCCCCCTACCTGATCCTCCAGTTTTTGATGTCCCCCAAGCCTACCCATAAAATCTATTTCATTTCCTCCTCTGAGAGAGATATTTAATGGCTAATATCCATATATAAGTGAATATGTACCATGTTTATCTTTCTATATCTAGGTTACCTTACTAAGGATGATTTTTTTAATAGTTCCATCTATTTGCCTACAAATTTCATGATGTCCTTTTTTAAAAAAACAGTTGAATAATACTCCATTGTATAAATGTACCACATTTTCTTTATCTATTGTTTGGTTGAGGGACATCTAAGTTGTTTTTAGTTTCAGGCTATTATGAATAGAACAGCAATAAACATGGTTGAACGAGTGTCCTTCTGGTAGGATGGATCATCCTTTAGATATATGTCAAAAATGGTATAGCTGGATCTTGAGGTAGATTGATTCCCATCTTTTGGAGGAGTTGCATACTTTCCAAAGTGGCTATATAAGTTTGCACTCCCATCAGCGGTGGATGAGTGTTCCCCTTATTCCACATTCTCATCAGCATGAGCTGTCACTTGCGTTACTGACCTGAGTCATTCTAACAGGTGTAATTTGGAATACCAAAGTAGTTTTTCTGTTTTGATTTGGTTTGGTTTTTTTGTTTGTTTGTTTTGCATTTCCCTGATGGGTAAGGATAGTGAACATTTCTTTAAGCATTTCTCAACCATTTGAATTTCATCTATTAAGAATTCTGTTAGTTGGATTATTTGTTTTTCCTGATATTTAGTTTATTGAGTTCTTTATATATTTGGATATTAGTCCTCTATAGGATGTGGACGTGGTAAAATCTTTTCCCATTCTGCAGGCTGCTTTTTTGTCTGAATGACTGTTGGCTTTTTTTTTTTTTTTGTATTTTATTGGTTCTTATACCTCTACCTTCCAACCCTTACTTCACTCTTATCCCTTCCAATCCCCCAACATTAGATAAGAGAAAAAGATGGTCAGAGGGGGAATGAGGGTGTATAGACAATTCTCTCTGGCAGTAAAATGGGAGAGAACCCAGTGGCAGAAGCCATAATAAAGTTTTTTTCCTAATATCCTGAAACAGCATATTCATTCTTTCACTCTACTGCATTAGAAACCAAGTTTCCCATTTTTTTATAGCCACACATCTGGGAGCAAATTGTTGGTGTTGGGGAGGGGGTACTTTATTGGGTTCTTACACCTACCACCCTTATCTATACTTATTCCACTGTAATCCCATCCAAACCTTCAAGACTAGGTAGGAGAGAGGGGAGAGGTAATCAGAAGGGACTAACACTAGGTAGTTAGAGGGAAAGGGAGCGGGGTGGGGGGGGCATAAACCTCTTTAGACTAATTCCTGCTGATTAAGGAATTCAAGTTTCTTGGAGCATTCTAATCTTCATAGTCAGAATATCTCCAACTTCTCATCACATCTCAGCAGCAACAACTAGGAGCAGCAGCAGGAGCAGCTACCACAGGCTCTCTCATTTATACCCCAGGCTCTTCCATTTATACCCTCTCCAGAGTCCCCAGAATTAAACTCTCTGCAGCTGGCAAAGATCACCTCCCTGCTAACGCATGAGGCAAATCATAATCACCTACTGTGAAATCACCTCTTACCCCACACCTGGGATTAAAACAAAAATAGTCACACAGCATGACTAAATTTTTAGAGAAACCAAAATTCTCACTATAAATGACAATAGCCCTTTGCCTTACAAAAGCTTTTTACTTTCATGAGGTCCCATTTATTAACCATCTGTTGTTGTTGTTGTTGTTTTTTTAATGTAGGCACTTAGTGCTATGAACTTGCCTTTTAGAACTGGCTTTATTGTGTTCCATTAAGTTTGATTGTGTTGTGTATGTATTTTCATTCAATTCAAGAAATTCTTTCTTTCTTAATTTCTGTGTTGACCCACTTTCCATTCAGTAGAGAACCATTTAGTTTTCATGAGTTTGTAAGCTTCCTGTTGCTTCTGTTACTGCTGATATCCAGCTTTAATTCTTGGTACTCAAATAGGATTCAGAGGTTATTTCAATTTTCTTGTGTCTACTGAACTTGCTTTGTATCTGAGTATATGGTCAATTTTGGAGAAAGTTCCATGAGGTGCTGAGATGAAGGTGTATTCTTTTGTGTTTGGGTGAAATGTTTATGTAGGTAATTGTTAGGTCCCTTTGGTTTGTAACATTTGTTATCTCCTGCATTTCTGTTTATTTTTTGTCTAGATAACCTGTCTGTTGGTGAGAATTAGGTATTGAAGTCTCCCACTATCAGTGTGTGAGGGCCAATATGTGATTTAAGCTGTAGTGGTGTTTCTTTTACAAAGTTGGTATCTGAGACATAGATGTTAACAATTGAAATGTCATCTTGATAAATTTTTCCTTTAATGAGTATGTAGTGTCCTTCTTTATCTCTTCTGATTAGTTTTGGTATAATGTCTATTTTACTAGATATTAAAATGGTTACATCAGCTTGCTTCTTTGGTCTATTTGCTTGGAAAATCTTTTTCTATCTTTTTTACCCTAAGGCAAAGTCTATCCTTGATGTTAAGGTGTGTTTCTTGGGTGCAGCAAAAGGATGGGTCCCTATTTTCACATCTATTCTGCTCTGTGTATTTTATATTGAGCAACTGAGTCCATTGATGTTGAGAGATATTATAATGACCAATGATTATTGATTACTGTTATGTTGTTGTTGTTGTTGTTTTGTGGTGGTGGTCCTGGTGGTAGTGCTGGTAGTGGTATTATGTGTATGCTTCCCTTCTTTTGATTTTGCTAGACTGCTCTAAGATTATTTATTCCTTGTGTTTTCATGGTTTTAGTTAACCTTCAGCTAGAGTTTTCCTTCTAGAATCTTCTGTAGCACTAGTTTTGTAGACAAATATTGCTTCAATTTGGTTTTAATCATAGAATGTCTTATTTTCTAAATCTATGGTGATGGAAAGTTTTCTTGGGTATAGTAGCCTGGGCTGGCCTCTGTGGTCTTTTAGTCTATAGTCCACCTGTCCAGGCACTTCTAGCTTTTAGAGTCTCCATCAAGACATCTAATGTAATTCTAAGAGGTCTGCCTTTATGTGTTACTTGGTATTTTTCCTTTGCAGTTTTAAATATTATTTGTTTGTTCTGTATGTTTAGTGTTTTGACTATTATGTGCCAAGGGAAATCTTTTTCTGGTCCAATGTATTTGGTATTCTGTAAGCTTCTTGTACCTTTATAGGAATTTCCCTTGGGTTAGGGAATTTTCTTCTATGATTTTGTTGAAAATATTTTCTGGGCCTTTGATCTGAGTTTCTTCTCCTTCCTCTATTCTTATTATTCTTAGATGTGGTCTTTTCATAATGTTCTAGACTTTCTGGATATTTTGTGTCAGAAGCCTTTTTTAGATTTACTATTTCTTTGACTAAAGTACCAAAATTTTCTATCATATCTTCAATCTCTTCCATCTCTTGTATTCTGTTGGTGTAGCTTGCCTCTGTTTATATTCCTAAGTTGTTTGTTTCTGGAATTCCCTCAGTTTGAGTTTTCTTTACTGATTCTATTCCCATTTTCAGTCTTCAAAGTTTGATCTATTCCCTTTCACTGTTCATTTCTGTTCTCCTGGGTTCCTTTAAGGGATTTATTAATTTCTTCTTTAAGAACCTCTATCATCTTCATACAGGCTGTTTTAAGGTCTTTCCCTGTACTTCAGCTATGTTGAAATATTCAGGGCATGCTGCAGTGGGGTTGCAGGTCTCTACTGGTGACATACTGTCCTAGTTGTTATTGTGTTTTACACTGGCATCTAGGCATCTGTTTCCCTGGTCTGCTCAGCTGGTGTGTTCCCAGGGAATGCCTGCTGGTTGGTGTTGGAGACTCGGATAACAGGATAAGTTGGGGGAAGGATGGTTGAAGGAAAATATCTTCGTGATCAGTTGGGGTTGGGGTCAGAGAAGGAAGGAATGGCTTTTGTTACAGAGATGGAGATTAGACAGGAGCATTGTGTCTAGAGGAACAGGAGAGGTGAAGATCGACAGTCAGCCTACCTGCTTCCCTGGCAGAAGTCTCAATGCCAAGTTTTCAGTGAATCTTTGAAATGGTAATTGCAGCACTCACACAATACCATAAGAGAACAGAAGAGGGCATTGGATCCCCTAGAATTGAAGTTAAGAGAAGGTCATGAGTGCCGGGAATAGAAACCAGGTCACCTCAAGAGCAGCAAGTGTTCTTAGCCACTAAACTATCTCTCCAGCACCAATTCTTGAGGTTTTTACTTATGCAAATGTGGTATACTTATTCATGTGTGTGTAAATTCATGTCTCAAGTGTGGCCCCATGGAGGCCAGAAATGAGTGTTGGATTCCCTTGAGCTGGAGTTATGGGCATTGTGGGCTGCCCAGCAGGGGTGGGTGTTGAGAACGAAATTCTAGTCCTCTTTGGGGCAGTAAGCGCTTGTAATTTACTTGCATCTCTCCAAGTAAAGTTTTCACATTACTGTTTTTTTTTTTTTTTTTGCATATACAAAAACTTCCAAGGCTGGAGAGATGGCTCAGAAGTTAAGAGCGTTGGTTGCCCTCCAAGAGGTCCTGAATTCAAGTCCCAGCAACCACTTGGTGACTCGTATCAGTATATAATGAGATCTGGAGCCCTCTTCTGGTGTCTAGGCATAATTGCAGGCAGAACACTGTATACATAATAAATAAAATACATTTTAAAAAATATAAAATTTAAAAACCTTCCTAACTACAAGAAACGCCTAAGTAAGCCTTGTGAGTGCCCTTGGCAGTGACCTTTCAATATGTTTCTGACTGTAACTCACATTAAGAAATGAATGTGGGGCTGGTAAGATGGCTCAGTGAGTAAAGAGCTGGCCATGCAGACTGACAACCTAGTCCCAGAGCACATATAAAGGTGAAAGAAAGGTCAGGACTAATGCCACCAAGTCATAATATGACCTCCACACGTACACTGTGGCACACACACGCCCACACCAACACATACAGCACACACATGCACACACACAGCACATGAATGCAATTTTTTAAATTTAAAAATGGACTTCAAGTGGGGAGGTGAATATGGGAAAATCATAATGCTATATAGGAATGAACAGGTCATCATGAGACTCATTACGCATGCCAACTAAAAACAGTTTTAGTAAATTTCAAGGCTGAGGCTACAATTCAGTGATAGAATTCTCGAATACTAGCTTCAAGCCCTGGGTTCACTTACTAGCACCAAAATGAATAAGTGCATATCTATCATATTACAAGGAGCTATAGAGATGGCTCAGTGAGTAGGAACTCCTGCTCTGCAAGCTTAAGGATCTGAGTTCAATTCCTCAGCACCACAGCAAAAGCCAGCATGGTTGCACATGCCCATAACACCAGTTTGGTGGGGTGGAGATAGGCGGATTCTGACAACTTGCTGGTCACTGAACTTCTAGTTAATCAAGAGGCAGTGAAATGGAGAGTCATAAAGAAAGACACCTGATGTCCTGCTCTGGTATGTACCACATGGGCACACACACACACACACACGCACACACATATATATATATGTGTATATATATATATATATGTGTGTGTGTGTGTGTGTATGTATATATATTAAGTATGTATGCACACATGCAAATCACATACAGACACATACGCACACATCAAAGGAGATGTACAGATAGATAAAACAAGTTTTGTTTCAAAGAAAAAACTATAAAAGGATATTTCTTTTAAATCAAACAAGAGACTTGGAATATATGGATTTGCTATTACATAATTTTACAAGCTTCTGATTAGTTTTGTGAGTGGAAATACTGAATTGCATTGTGGTTATATATAAAGAAAAAAACCTAAAGCTTTTTAAAGATGTAATTCAAATTTCATAACTTTAATTTTATAATGAATGTCAAGTGCAGAGGTGCACACGAACTATGTGGGGTGCTTTGCATGGATGGAGAGGTCATGTTAAACTGAAAGACACACATGTACTGGAGCAAAATAAAGCAGTATCTTCAACTTGCTTTAAGGTAGCTCTTCAGGGGGAACGGCGATTAGGATCTAAAGTGAATTTTTAAAAAAAGATAGCACTTCAACAAGTATCTTCTGCTCCAGTGAAAAGCCAGAGAAGGACCACGGCAGCCAGTCAGAACCCCAGTGCAGCATCTGTGGGTGGGCAGGCTCAAGACTCAGGCTGGAATCCTGCACAAGAAATGCCTCAAATCACTGTCTCCAGTCTTGTTTTTATTTTATATTTACATACACGTAATGTACCCAGTATGTACCCAAGTCTAATAAGAAAATTGGTCTCTGCCTCTCACACACCTGCTAAGAGTGCAGTGTCTCTCTGTGACTGTAGCTTGACAGTGTCCCGTCACGTAAGAGCAGGCGTAGAATTTCCCACAGTGATGTCCTGTCAGCACTTGTCAGCTTCAGATCTGGGGCCACTTGAGTTTTCCAAATCAGGGATGCCAGCCCATGCACTTTACTGTTCTGTATGTTTTTCCCAATAAAAACACGACAAGCTGGGAGACATAGCTCAGTGGGTAGAGTGCTTGCCTATTGTGCACAGTGTTCTGGGTTCAATCTCCAGCACCACATAAACCTACTTGGTGCCACTTGCTTGTAATCCCACCTCCCAGTGGCGGAACTAGGAAGACCAGAATTTCAAGGTCATTCTTGGTTCCACAGAAAGCCAAACCTTTCTGGGATTTAGGAGATTCCTTGGGGAGGGGGGCGGGGGGAGTTCAAAATGCAGTTCAAATTTTTAAAATTGACTAATAGAAGGATGTCATCTAAATGAGGGTGAGACCAAAGCTGGGTTGATGACTGTTAAGCTTGTAACATATGGAGTAAGCCACTGTCTTCGGTCTCCTCTCTGAGTCTTTGAAATCCTGCTCATAAAACTCTTGCTGGTCACTTGAATGCAAATTCAAAATGGAAAACCTACGCTGCCTGTTCTTCCGACTTCCAAAAATGCAGTGCTTCTTGACATTTCCTTGGTTGCCTCTTGAAGTTCAATGTGACTAGCTGCTGCTACTGAGGGAGTGCCTGATAACGTCTATCACGGTGCAAGGACGTATGCCTCTCTGGTGACATCTAAATGCTGATGGAGTAAATACTGCGGCAACACATAATGTATTTCAAAGGCATGCCAAGTAGCATCAGAAACATCCCCCCCAAAAAATCTGGGCTTAACCTAACTGTCAAATCAAACTTAAAGGAAAACAAATTACAAAGTTTATTTAGATGACTTCAGCTAATTAATTCTCTCCACTGATAATATTTTGAACTTTAGGCACAAAGAACGTTAAGTGCTTAAATTCTGTTGTTACTTGCAGTGGCTAATTTACAAAGCAAGTTGACTGCATACGTGAAAAAAAAGATTAAGACAATTTCTATTTTTGTACTAAGTAGAAATTTCTCACATTAAATACATCTATACTGTTTTTGTTATGCCGGTATATATACATTTTAAGGGTTGCCATCTGAAAGCTATATATCACTCTACTTTCCTTTTGCTAACCTATGAGACTATGCCCATCAACTCTGACACAGCTGTCTGATGTCATAGTTTAAGGTCCTTGTGTTCCTCTCCCAGATTGTATGTAGCAGACAACTCTGGCTACACCCATCATTTCCATCCCCTCTCCACGTTCCTCTTTCCAGTGCAGCTTGATTTTCTAGCAGGTATCATCTTTTAAAAACGACTGTGCTTTCAGAGGAACGGCCCCACCCCTGGTAGCAACTAGACCTATTGTTGATCTAAACCAGCCATATCACTGATTAGCTTTGAAATGAACATGTAGCACAAGTCTGGCCATAGGCAACAGTTAAATAAGTCAACCAAGATCACTTCTGGGAAAAGGTCTCCAGTCCCAAAGAGATGGAGACCTTCTGCTCACCTGGACATTGTTGGAGCTGTACATAAGGTTGGACCCTGAGGCAACTTTCTGTAGCCTGAAAGGAAACTGTAGGTGGAGGGAGATCACCTTAACCCAGTCTCATCAGACTTGAGGCCCCTGATCACAGTTTCTTAAAATGCTGAATTTCATTACCATCAGCTGAAAATTGCAGAGGATCCAGAAGTGACTCCGCAGGAGACTGACTCAACTGTCAGCTCCCCTGCCTCCCCCTACGGTCGACCCCTAGACTTCCACGCCCTCCAGAAGGGTTCCTGGTATGCCTGGCTTTGCCCTCATTTCTCTCGCTAGAGAGCTTGGCCTCTTGATCACCACAACAAAAATTGGCTTTTTCCTAAACCAAGGCCACCCTTGATATGGCCGCTAACATTGGGGAGCCTTCCTTTATGACAATATTACACCCCAAACTGACAAATGGTTGGTAACTTGAACATTTACAAGAGACTAGGATGGCTGTGAGTTAGCCCAATGACGGGATTATTGTAGGTCCACTTCCCAGGGGCCCACCCAATGCAGCCGAAAAGGAGTGCGTGGTGCTGGGAGTGGGTGCAGCCTACATGGCCTAAGACAGGGCTCTCACCCTCCTTTCACCCACATCGGAGTCCCTTGACGTTGCCCATCGTCGACAGCCTAAAGCCTTCGACCATCGATGTGACTTGTCTCACATCAGTGTTTTGGGGTTGTGAACTTGTCTAAGACCCCCCATAATTAGACATCCAAATTCAAAACTCACATAGTTGGGATTGAACATAAGAAGCCTTCTCTAACTAAACAGAGAAGGGGGAGATGCCAGAAGCCAGGACCCTCGCCCTTACCCTTACCCCCTACCTTTCCCCACCTGCACAATGTCCTCTGAAGCTTGGCAGCTGCAAGATCCTGCTTAGCAACTGCAGATAGACTCAAAGCAGAGTACCATGTCTTCTTAAGAATAGCAGGGAGACCATAACTCAAGCAGTGTACCATATCTTCTGAAGAACTGCAGGTAGATCATAATTCAAGGCAGTGTACCATATAGACCATGACATGTTTCAAGGCACAGGCCAAGAAGATTTTGTACTTTTCCACCACCTGGACCCTCTTACCCCCTCCCCTTGTAAAACACGCTATAAAAAAGCATTTCATGTTCAAAAAAAAATAAATAAAGAAAGAAAGAAAGAAAGAAAAAAAAAAAAGAAATGAAAAAAAAAATGCTGAATTTCTTAATGTTGAAGTCTCAGCCCCTTGCAAGTTACTTGCAGCTAAGAGCTCTCAATGTCACATTCTCTGGACAGAATTTCCCATGAGCCTCCCAATCTATTATTTGTAAGCAGTCTATAACATTTAGAGCAGATAAGGTGACCCCCACACCCGAAAAAGCTCGCCATTCACATCTAGTCATGGGAGACTCGATATGTCAAAGGATTCAAACAGTTCAGAGGTCTGAAGCCAGGGCTGTTACAGTGAACAAGGTTAAACAGAGAAGAGCAGAGGCTGTAGATGGCTGGTGTGTTGGTCCCCATTAGAAGAAGGGAGGGGGAACCGTCACACATCCTGGTTTCACACATCATTATCCCCAATGCGTTTGAAGGCATGACTGGAAGACGTCAGCTGCTACCAAGAAAGATCTTCACATTCTGGCTAATTATGAGACAAGCTGCACTCAGAAAGGCTGTCCAAATGGCTGAAGTTCTGAACACGTCTCCTAGTTGGGCTAACCTATATATTTCATGGCATGGTCCTGCATGGTGTATATAAGCAAATGACTTCTGAGTTTGGGTGTCAGCAGAGATTCTGACCCAATTCCATGCCTGGAGGTGTGTGTGGGGGGGGACACACTACATTTTGGCAATCGACCCTTCTACCATAAAGGGGAGAATGAACCCCTCTCATTTAACCATTGATGAGCAATTAGTGAGCAAGGATGGATTGTCTTTGCCAAAACATTTTTTTTTAAAAAATATTGTTCCCACTTTTAGTTTTTAGAAAATAAACCTGACCAAAGGTAGGTAGGAACTGGTTTCCATCATCAGAACAGAGATGTGAAGACAATGTATTTTAACTCTGAAAAACATCTGAACTTGAAAGAAAGGGACTTCATAATTTTTAAACAAGAATAATGATATATTTTATGTAAAAGAGTTATATGCTTGGCTTGTGATATTTAAAGCAAAATGATCACAGCATATGCTTGTTTTATGTGATCTGGAGGGTGACATTCGATTTTAGAACATTGCCTGGCACACAGTAGGCATGCAGATACTGGGTAAAGGAGTATTTGTTAACTAATTGCTGGGGGTGGTATTTAAAAGGATGGAGACATTCACAGTTTATTCATCTGAATAAACTATTCTTTCTATCTTCTTAAAACTTCTAAATAAGTTTAAAATCTTTTTGCACGCCGCAACATTAGAATAAATTACTTCTATTATTGCCTCGCTTTTTTAAGCTAACAAATTTTTTTTTGGACTGGCAAATATATTTTTAAGCGGTTTCTAAAGCTAAATTAAGCTTGATAATTACGTGTAAATTGAGACATGAGTGGCAATTCTATTTAAACTCTGAAATCCATTCTCTGCTTGCCAGTATTAATACAGCATGGGGATTTCAGAGGAGCATGGGCAGAGGTGGCTGGGCAGAGCTGCTTACTATAGAAGCTTCCACGGGCTTATTTCATAGATGCTTTTGTTTCATTTTTAAAAATCTCATAGCAATTCTAATACCTCGACATGGCTTTCATTAGTAGGAAAAGATGTTACACGTCCCATTTGAAACCACACACAGTGTACACTCCGTTCTACTCTGACCAGCACATGTACTATTTCTTAAAGGCTTATCAAATCCAAGTCTTTGAAAATGCATACACTGTAACAGATTTTTTAAAAACATGATGGAAAATATATACCACCCAGCTAAACACTCTCTTGATTTAGAATCGAGGCCTATATGTTTCTATTTCCATAGTGACTATGGCTGTGGAATCGACATGTTTTAATTTAGATATGAGATTATAAACATCATTTGGAGACAGAATTTATTTTCTTCTCCTACAATCTCTGAAAATTGATCAGCCTAAGTGCTGAGCAGAAGCAAATTCTGGAGCCAGATCAAGCAAATATTGGCTTAAGGGTCATTTACAATGAACAAAAGGTCAGTTGTGTTTGTTTGTCAGAAAGTTACAGATTTAAAAAAAAACTTAGAAATAATAGAATTTGCTGGAGGTGGTGACACAGGCTTTTAATCCCAGCTCTTGGGAGGCAGAGGCAGAGGCTGGCGTATCTCTGAATTCAAGGGTAGCTTGGTCTACGGTGTTAGTTCCAGAACAGGAATTACACAGAAAAACCCTGTCTTGAAAAACCAAACCAACAACAACAATAACAGCAAAAGAATAGAATTTATATGCTTTATAAATTAAATAGCCGGGTGGTGGTGGCATACGCCTTTAATCCCAGCACTTGGGAGGCAGAGGCAGGTGGATTTCTGAGTTCGAGGCCAGCCTGGTCTACAGAGTGAGTTCCAGGACAGCCAGGGCTATACAGAGAAACCCTGTCTCAAAAAAACAAAAAACAAAAAACAAAACCCAAACAAACAAAAAGAAAAACTGAAAGAAAAAAAGTATAAATTAAATAAAGATAAACTTCAGTAGTCTCTAAACAGAGACCTCTGAGGTGTTCAGGTTATGCTAACATCTGTCTGCAAAAGAAACATCAGGATAATTAGTAACTACCAATTCTACTGACTATTTTTTCTTTTTACTGTATTTCTTTAGAAAAAAATGGAAAGGAGACATTTCATGTATATTAAGTATGAACAAGTGTAGTTAGGGTATAACTCATATTTAGGTCAAAGAGAACTTAGCATCTCAAACTCTAATGGGAGGGCACATTGTTTTCACATTTTACTTTTCTCAATGATTTGTGTTGAGCTGTGCTTCCTATATGCTGGTGTCAAGGAGAGGTGGGCAAGCAGAAGACAGACTCCTGAACAAAAGGCTGGACTGACAGAAAGGTCCTAGGGCCTGCACAGTAAGGAGGTTGTTGTGTACTTAATGCAGGGCTTCTTAAACAGAGAGGCAGACACATAACCAGTCCTCAGAAACCTGATAAACATGGTGAGATCACTGAGCCCAGCTGGCACAGAGGCAGACATCATTCAACACCTTGTAACCTGGGATACCAAACAGCTGTGCATTCTGGGAAGGGCAGTTCCCACATGTAATCCACCTCTAGGGGGCAGAGGAGGGAGGATCTTGGTTTTGAGGCCAGCCTGGGCTACACAGCACGACCTTTGTTTTTTCTATATATATGTAAAAGAAAGAAAGGTAAGAGGCAGTCATCACCATAGCCTCTGCACTGTAGCTTTTGCTTTGGGTGAATAAGGTTGGAAAGTCCTGATCAGTTCAAGCTTTCCAATTCTTTCCGATTGCTTTTTGATTTTTCTCTCTTAAGAATGGAGATAAATCAAAGGTTTACACAGCTCAAGGATTTCTAGTGCTGCCCTACTTTCAGAAGCTGGTTCCTTAGTCTGAGGAGAGAGTCAGCAAGAGAAGACATTATTTTGTTTAATTGTTACAAGCAGCAGCGGCAGCCGCAGCAGCAGCAGCAGCAGCATAAGGCTAAGGGGAGCAGGAGGTTTCTCACGGGCAAGTTTCCCCTGAGAGTCCTTAAGTGTGTACAGCTTGATAGCAGGAGGCTAGCACAATTTTCATAGGGGGCTGTAGATAGTAGCATGTACTTTTAGGTCTTCTTTGCTGAGAGACTCAGTGGGGGCTTGCTGGTACTCAAGAGGCCAGGAAAAGCAGTGACCATCAGAAGGGATGACACAGCCATCCATTCAGTACTTAATGCACACATATGATGCATGACAGCATTCTGAGATCCAAGGAATACAGTGGGGAAGGGGCATAGGAAGATCTTTGCCCTGATGAATCTTACACATCAGTTTGATGGAGAGAGGAAGATAATATGTAAAGCCACAGAGGATGATGAAGAGTATTTGTGGGAGGCAGAGGAAAAGGGGAATGATGATTTATTTATTTTGTAGAAAAAAAAAGTGTCATAGTTTAGGCAGATTAGCAGAGGAAGCCTTTCACAATCTCAGAGGGCAACATTTAAGCAAAACCCCCAAAGGAAGAGGAGAAAAGGGGCTTAGAGGAAAGCACAGCACACACAAAGGTCCTGAGGCAGGAACTTGCTTGCAACCAATGAGGCCAGAATATTTGATGTGAAGAGAAGTAGACAGATGAACTCAGAAAAGTTGATGTGAAGGAATGGGGGTGGGACCTTGTAAGGAATAGTGAGAGATTGCCCTCAGTGATCGAAAGTAACTTACCGGAGAGTTTTTGAGCTTTAAGTGAGGATATCCAAAGCTTTCCAACAACTATTTACTGAGCAACGTATCCAAGAGGGAAAGAAGGAAAAACAAGAAAGAGGATAAGGACTTACTCCCTAAAAGGTTAGGTGAGAAGGATGCACAAGGAAGTTTGCAACCTGTGTTCTGAGATGGAGATAACATTTGATAGGAGCCTTGGAGGACGCCTTAAAGGAGGAGCTAAACGCAAAGACAGGGGCGGGGGTGGGAAGAGAACATCAGGCAGAAACAAAGGGATAAGGCTTGCAGCCAGGACTGCAGCCAACATTGAGGCTAATCTCAGTGCAGATGAGGAGTAGGAGGAGAAGAGAGACTGGAGCCACGGGCTAGAGACAGGCTAGGCTGCTAAAGGGACTGAAATTTACATTGGTGACCCAAGACAGAAAAAAAAAAAGTCAGTTGTCACGGAAAGCATATAGATAAAAAGGCTTTCATTTTGGAGAAAAATGTGTCCCACTGAAAAGAAGCAGGACCAAATTCCACATCTGGCCAGGTTCACAAGGAGCATGGATTGCAGTCCAGTGGGATCCAAGTGCCTGCTTAGCCAGTCACAGCTCGGGACCAACAGGAGCCTTCTGGGAGTCTATTTCTCCTGTTGAAACATGGCATGCGCCAAAGCAGGTTGGAAAAATTAAAAATAACATTCATCAAGTCCATGAACATAGAAAATGCCAAGTAAACTATAATTATCACGATAAATATATATTCTGCTCATTTCTGTTTCTTCTCCCCAGTTGTGAGCACAGGACATGCACTAGTTGCACTTTGAACTTTGCATAGCATTTCCAACTCATGGTTTTGGTTTCCAAAGAAGAGAAACTTTATTCATAGCTTAGAATTGTTGCGTGCCTACGATGTGCCAGGCACAGGACTTGGCACTTGACACTTTAATGATAGCCTAACCTTACCTTACCATGTGTTACTCGGAGTGTTCTGGGGAGCAAACTCAGAAGGGACAATGAAATGTATGACATATGAGAGCACAAAGCAAGACATGGACGTGTCTGAGGCAGAGAAGAAACAAGGGAGTTCAGCACCAGTGGTAAGGGGGAGAGATAAAGGCTCTCCCCAGAGATCTTCAAAAGCCAAATCTGGGACAAGAGCTGCTCAACAGCCAGTGTTACTGCACTCCTTCATTTCTAGGAAAGACTCTTCTAAAAACAGCTTACACTTCCACAAGGAACAGGAGACAGGCACAAGAATGAAGCAGAGGAGAAGGAAGGATGCTTGGACAGAGCAAAGAAAATGGTACACAGACTCAAACTCAGACTTAGCCCTTAGCAGAGAACTCAGGGAGCCAGGCATGATAGGTGGTGTTTGTCTATCCAGCACTGGAGAAGCTGAGGTAGGAGGATCTGAAGTTTAAGGTCACCAAGGGCTACTTATTATAAAAGACCTTGTTAAAAAAAAAATCATGAGAGGGCTGGAGAGATGGCTTAGAGGTTAAGAGCACCGATTGCTCTTCTAGAGGTCCTGAGTTCAATTCCCAGCAACCACGTGGTGGCTTGCAACCATCTATAATTGGATCTGATGCCCTCTTCTGGTGTATCTGAAGACAGGGATGGTGGTACTCATATACATTAAATAAATAAATAAATCTTTTTAAAAAATCATGAGAAATGAATAAAATGTCTCATCAGTAGCAGACACATGCCGTCCCAGAGGTGGAGCCCACACCACTGACTTCCAATGCTATTATTCCTTCCCCACCATCTACCCAGAAGTCATGCAAAGAAAACGTTGTAAGTTCGTATAGCCACTTGTGAGTTCTACAAAACTCCCCCCCCCCCCCGGGATGTCATCGAAAACACTGGTACATTCTTCCAACACACTATTCCTTTGCTGTAGACAGTCAGTAGTCTTATGTCAATTTTATAGATTTGAAAGAAAATCATAGAGACTCTGCGGATCTTCTCAACATTAATCCTAGACCTACAGTTTAAATCCCATGTTTACTCTGCCTCACTCAGAACAGCCAACTCTGCTCTCACTCTCATCCCTAGAGAAACCCACACACTTTATTATAGATGTGTAAGATATGAGAAATTTATGTGAGAGGAAAGGACGGTCAAGAGGAAGGTTCTCCTGAAGCCATGCATTGTTATGAGTCAGCCAGAGACATCAGACACCTTCAGCTTCCTGCACCTTTCCCCTGTACCCCATGCTGGCAGTGAACTTACAGCACCTTCTAGCTGTAACTGCATAACCCAGCTGGTGCTAACCTGTAAGAAATGGATCCTTTATGTTAAGGTCTGTGAGCCCATATGTAGAGGAATGAGCACACTTCACAATGTTCAAGGTTGAAGAAGTAGCTTGAGAAAAAAAGCACTCCAAGAAATCTGATTCAGGAAGCTGTTGTGTTTATCTTCCAAGGTCTCTTGAATAGTAACAAGATGACATAGTGTGTCTTCCTTGATTTCATGTCTTAGCTATCAGGGCTTTCTGTGTTTGTGGAAGTAAATCATTTCTCTTGGTAACCCCTGTACCTAGTATATGTTTCTCCTATTTCTGTCTTGGATTTCCTATTTGTACTGATAAGCTTACTGGATGTTCGGAATTCTGAGTGGTACTGTAGGAACACATTTTGGTAAAGGTGAAAGGATAAAGCTTCTTGCTCCAAATGTGTTCTCTTCAATAACCAAAGCAAGGAGCACATGTCTATCATTCCAGATATTTAGGAGACTGGGCTTAGTAAGATTACAAGTTTAAGGCCAGCCTGGGCAACTTAGCACAGCTTGGAAAAATAAACGCAAAAATGTTAGAGTGTAGCTAATACGCAAAGTGTATTAGCTCAGCAGAGTGTATTTCCTCAAACGTACAAGGCCCTGGATTCCATTCCTAGTGGCTCACCTTTTTAAAAAGGCAAAATAACACAAACAAAAGATTTTTAGTGCCAATCCTTGAAGCCAGATTTCAAGCCATTTTGATTTGATCTCATTCTACTGTTTCCAGAGTCTGTGCTGAGAGCCCCTCCCCCATTACTATGTAATCATATTTAACAAGTTGTTGCTATATCACGGGAGTGCTGAGTGGAAAAGGAACCACATTGCCCTAAGGGATCTTTCTATACAAAACGACCTCCATTCCCACCACCGTGTGTCATTTTTAACCTCTCGTGTCTCTGAGACACTCGCTCTACCTTCTGCAGATGACATTTTTATTTTAAATATAGGTTTGTTTTGTTTGTTTGTTTTGTTTTGTTTGTTTGTTTTTTGTCTTTGTTTTGGGGTTTTGAAACAGGGCCTTTCCAATTAGCCCAGGCTGCCCTCTAACTCATACCCTGTCTCTATATTCTGAGTGCTAACTCCTGGGATTGTAGGTGCAGGCTTCTTGGGAGGAAAAAAAAAACCAAAACAACGAACAAGTTAAAAAAATCCTTTTAGAGGAAAAAAAAAACCCATCCATAGCTGAACAAAGTTTTTGAGGCCTGAAATTCCAGGAGGGCAGAAGGCTGACATATAACTTCCACAGGCTTACAGCCACCTTGGGCCATGTAGAGAGTTCCAGGCCAGCCAGGGCTACATAAAGAGATCTTCTTCCAAATTTCCTCTAAAGTCAAAGATACACATGTAAGAAGCATAGAATTTATAGGTTCTATGTCTGAAGATCTCCAGACATGAAATTCAGGTCAACTGAAAATGCAGGGGAAGAGGGGGGAGAGAGTAGGGAGTGTCTAAGTGTGTATAAAGTGTGTGTCGCATGTGTGATATATGCATGTAAGCATGAAGGTGCATGCGTCTGAACAAAGGCATGTGGAGGCTGGAACAGGGCATTGGGTAGCTTCCTCTATCACTCTTTGCCTTATTCCCTTGAGACAGGGTCCCTCACTGGACATGAAGCCCAACCTTGTAAGTAGGTTGGCTGGCAAAGGATCATAGGAAAGCCTGGCTTTTTATGTGAATGCAAAGAGATTCAAACTCATGTCCTCTTGCTGGCACAGCAAGCTCTCCTACCTGTTGAGCCATTCTCCCAACCCCAAACTGTGGTCCTAAGCTTTATATGTCCATTTCAAAGGATGATAACAAGCAGATGAGTCACAGCTATACCAACGACTGCTTCAAATCTTTCCTTTCAAGGCACAAAAATATAATTCATGCTAACTGTTCTGGAAAATTCAGTGGAACGGCATGAAGTTTCTTGAGAGGACAAAGGGAAGGTAGGAATTACAGATTTGGAAGGAGAACATGTAGGAGTGACAGGTTGCTCCACGTCGCCTTGGGATGCATGACTTCGTGTTATTTGCAGTTTGATCACTCTACTCACGGGTTCAATCCCAGAGAAGGCATCTATCTGACCTAGTTGCAGCCCCATATCTATTCCCAGCCCACGAGACTGGAATAAGAGGAGGGCTTTGCCTTACAGTGTAGTGTCAATGCTCTGTGCTCTGTGAGAAGGGCAGGAAAGTAAAACCAGAATGCTCGAAAGCCATAAGAAAGGGTAGTGGAGGCTGGACAGGCCCACACAGACAATGGAGCCCTCCTGACAGTCACTATCCTCAGACACTCTACAAGCCAGCACGAGAGGCTTGTGTAACAGTTCGCTCTACTGTTCCCCTCCCCTGACACCAAGGCTAGGACTCTGACTTCTGTGACTGCAGGAAGTGTGAGCGAAAGAGTGGTATCCTGGAAAGCTCTCACCCAAAAGTCTGTTAAGAGTCTCAAGTTCCTAAGACAAGCAACCACCTCCTTGTGGAAAATATGGCCTACCCAATATAACTGTTAAACAGTCACATTTAAGTCAAGGATGTGTTGCTTCGGTGATTCCATCTGGAGACTTGGCTGGGAAACGCACGGTTGGGAAACATGGCAGCAATATCTCTTTCTATAACATTTTTCACTTTGATCAATTACCATTCCATTTGATAGGAAAATTGTATGTGGGTCAAAGGCCTATGCCACCAGCTGCCCAGGGGTGTCCTTTTCTTTTTGTTGGAATTCCTTAGGGGGAAAAAAAGAATCCTTTTCTGAATTCCAAGGAAATTTAAGTTGGACCAATCAATGGGCACGTTGGGCTGTGGGGGAGGGAGAGTTACTTTCAAAATGAAATGCAAGTGGGTCAATTTGAGGGGACAATTGGAAGTTGGTCTGATTGGACTTAGTTCATGGGTGTACCCAGGAGTTTAATTGCACCAGAATAGAAGGTACCAACTATTTCAAATAGCCTTTACCAAGACACATTCCATCTGGCCGTCATATTCTATTTTTCTTCCTGGTGTTCATCGATCTCTGAAGTTATTTTATGCATTGTGCTTTGTTACCCAGCTCCCGCCATTAGGATGACAACCAACAAGGATGAAATCAGTTTTGTTCACCACATCTGGCATAAGTAGGCCTTTAATAAGTATTTTTTTTATTCCTACAGGGTGACTGTTTGCAAGACAACACTGGGTAACCATCCTACTCATAGGAAGGAGAAAAAACCAGGTATAGTGCACACTCATAATTCGAGCACTCAGGCCGGCCTACGTAATGAGTCTTAGGTCAGCCAGGGCTGCAGTGCAGGATCCTGGGGCAATAGCAACAGCAGACATTTTCATTTCAGTGCTACCTGCTCCCATAAGCACTGGGTCAGGCCAGTGATAAAGATCCGCTCTTGCTGTGTGCTTCTAGCACTTTATTTGCTGAAGAACACTGCAGTGCTACTTGCTTCAATGACCAAGTTTCCCAGTATTTGAGTGGTAATAATAGTAGCCATAATTAGCAGTGAGATTACGAGCCATTTATTTACCAGCCACACACCAGGCATTTCCTACATTTTATGCCGTTCCTGTCATATTCTAAATATTTATTTAACTTTCTATTGGTTCTTTGAGAATTTCACATCATGTACCCATCTTGTACCCCAGTCCACTCATGTCCTCCTCCCCACGTACCTGCCTTCTACCCTTGCAACCTCTCCTCCCCCAAAAGAGAAAAAAATAAAAATCTTGTTGTGGAGGCTGTAGTGTGTGTCAGTGTGGCCCACAGTATACCATTTCGTCCACTCTTCTCTGTTTGCAAGTGTTCATTGCACTGACTCATTGATCTATGACAAGGCCTCTGGCTTCTGCTACTCTATCAGTACTGGAACCTCCCTGGGACTCGTCTCAGATAGACTGTTGGTGCCCTGTCTCTCGAAGATCCTGTGGCTTTGGATCTGTAGGACTAGCCCTGTCATGTTCTCCAGGAATTTATCGAGAGAGTAGATGCTGAGGTGAGCCAATTCAAAGCCGTGGATCTGGGCCTGAGAGGTATGTGAGCAGGTCAGCTTGCCAACTCTCCCACTCTCACGCCCTCAGGGCATGCTCATACTCTCTGGCCTACTTACCCAGGCCCCCACCATCAGGGTCAGCTCTTCTGCGCTGCCCAAGTGAGATGCAGGGCCCGCTTTCCTGAATGCTGCAGCTGGTGAGGGGCAGGGCCAGCTCTTTTGCTCTCCTGACCCCAAGGGCCAGGTCTCCTGCCTGCAACCGGTGGCAAGGAGCGAGTAGGGTATCTCTCTCTCATTCATGCCACACTCAGGGAAAGTGTGATAGGACCAGGTCTCCCATGCCCCTACCCTCAGGCTGGCTCACTAACAACCCTGACAATGTGTAGGGGCTGCTCTCCTGAGTACTGCAGCTGGTTAGAGAGGTCAGCTCTCCTCTTCTCATACTTCCAGGGCCAGCTCTCCCAGGATGCCCAAGTGAGGGTAGGCCCAGCTCTGCACAGCCTTCAGCTATCACCATCAGCAGGCCAGGCCAGGTAGGTCTGCCTGCCTTTCGTGGTAATAGATCTCTGCTGTTGCAGGATCAGGGACCCAGACATGGCCTTTGGCAGCAGCGCAGACAGGACTCCTGGAACCCACCATGGTGCCAGGTGACATTTTTCACATCAGGCTGTTCCTCACTCCCCTCCAGTCTCCAGTTCTGCCTCCCTTCACTGTGCCCACATACTTCTGTTTCTCTTCCTCTTCCACTTCTCCATCTCTTACTTGCTCTTCTTGATGGTGCCAGAGGCCTCTGAGTGTCTGGGGTCATCTCAGGACTGGTCTCAGGAGTGCTATGCCCTGCTCATATAAGATGGCACCAGGCAGGTGTCATCTCTGGTATGGTTTCCCCACCCCCCACCCCAGGTCTGCCGGGTGTGGGTCGGGGAGTCAGCTCAGGCTAGCTGCCTCTAGCCCTCTGTAGCTCTCTGATGGGGGTGTCCTGGTGCTGGACAGGAGGTGGTCTCAGGATGGATGTTTTTCAGGAAAAGTTAGGCTACTGATCATTCAGATGTTCATAGGTCAGAACACTGAGTGTTGACATAGCCTCTTTCCTCTCTGCCACCTACTGACACACATGTGACACAGCAGCCACACCTGCCACACCTCTGTTATATTCCGAATATTAAAGATTGTAAAGACTAAGCAACCAGATCTTTGGAATGTTAAGAAAAATCACCCGGAGCTGGTATAAGGAGGAGCTGATAATTGTTGAAATCAGCTTGTCCATGGAAGCCCACAGCCCAGGGCATTGCAACTTACTGCCACTCTTGTCCCTGGAAACAGTATAGCCAGACTTCTGCTTTATAGGGCATGTCCACTGGCCTTCAGACATCTCTAACTTCAGAAGGCCACACCTTTAGACATTCTTGGAATCTTAAATACACAAACCAGTCACTCCCTCTGGAATCACTTACCTCAATGTCTGCAACAGGTGGGACAGGTAGGTCACATGTCTGACCAGTCATCTTACTGTCTGGTTTGGTGGATGCTGCCATACTCCTTTCCCACAATAGAAACCCAAGTTTTACAGCAGACAAGCCTCTAGCGCACAGTCCCAGAGTTCCTCAGAAGAACAGACTTCACTGTTAGATCGATTGATATCAAGCTCCTTATACACGGCTCCTTATACCCTTATAATTAAGGGTAATTATACCCTTAATTGGGGTGGGGGGACCCTCTGGGTTCAGTGTTTTCACTCTGGGTAAGCCCCCCCCATGCCACCTATTTCTCTTTGACATCTCAGGAACTACTCTTCCCAGAGAAACATCTTGGTCTTCTTTATTTTCTGTGTAGTTATCACGCAGGGCTCTTAGGGCTTACAAGAAGCTATTAAACACTTGAGAAGTCTACAGTACACCCTATTCAGTCACACCAGGGTCCCATGAGGTGAAGCACCAGATCTTGATTATCTGGCTCTCCTCTTCCAGCACTCTCCATATAGGAAGATCTTCCCTAACAATGTAGCAAACAGGCCCACTCCAGAACGGCAGACCAAGTTCAACTCAAATCCAAAGTCTCTGCTGTGGCAAAAGTCCACTGGGTAGGACCCTCCTTGGCCCCTTTTGGGTCAGCTGCTCAATCCTGAGCCAGTGCCTGTGGGCTGCTGTGCTCTGATTGGCCAAGGCTGGGTCACATGCTAAGCGTGGCCGGATGGAATAGCTCCCACCTTAACCATATGGACTGAGAGTGGGGGGAGGGGTGACTCCTCCAAAGGAGATGTTGGATGTTGTTACCAGACGGGAGAATGACGATCAGCAGCAGAAATAACAGATGCCCACTACACACACCAACCCAGACTGGATTCAACGCCCAATTTTGTCTTCATAACCATGTATCGGGTGGAGATTTTTGTTACATGTGTTTTTCTCCTCTACTAAACTATAAACTCCTCCAGGGCAGAGGGTGAACCCTCTTTGTAAATCTAGAACCCAGTAGAAAACTTGACACCTAAGTAGTAATCAAACTATATTTACTGAATGAATAACCAAATGTATTTATTTTTAAAAAGCCGGTGATGCTACCTCGTTTTTCGTAGGCAGCATCAGGGTGAGGTGGGAGAAAGAACACAGATGCTATGTCACTGTTTTTCAAAGTGGAGTCTGGGAAACCTCCTGCACCAGAACAAATTGCAGATGCCGGGGCAAGCAGCAAGATCGGTTTACTGGGCAGCTCAGTAAATAAGGTGGAGGCAAGTTTAGCAAAAATTTTATGCAATTTTTATTCACATTTGTGTTGTGGTCATGACTTTATAGGGTAACTATCCTCTTCATTCTGTTCCCATTCTGTGAACTAAAGGTGTGTGGGGTCATACTTGTCCAGCACTTCAGCTTGCTGTCCTTGAAGATGGGGTGAATATGGTAGGGTACATGCTTAGCATGCCCAAGGCCCTGCCTTTGATCCTCAGAAATAAATCAGTTAATAGAATAGAGACTAAAGAAGCTATAACATCTAGTGAAGAATCAAGGCAAGAATTCCAGTGGTTTTCTTATAAAATGTTGGGGTTTTCCCACTGGAGCTTTTTCTGGTAGTAGGCCTTAGAATGCCTGGTGTGCACAGGTCAGGTGCTGTTCTGAAGACCCAGTTATATGTGTAATCATTGCATCCTTGCCACAGGCCTGGGAGACAGATATTCTTTTTTTTTTTTTTTACCTTCTTCTTTTTTTTTTAATTTCTTTTTTTTTTTGAACATGAAATGCTTTTTTATAGCATGTTTTACAAGGGGAGGGGGTAAGAGGGTCCAGGTGGTGGAAAAGTACAAAATCTTCTTGGCCTGTGCCTTGAAACATGGAGACAGATATTCTTACCATGTCTGTTTAAAGTTGTTTAAAGTTGTGTGGTGTGTTTGTGTGTGTGTATGTGTACATGCTCACATGCACTTCGATGCATTAGGGAAGTCAGAGGACAACTTGCAGGTTTCAGTTCTCTCTTCCCACAGGGATCATGCTGGGGCTGGCATCGTTGGCAGCCCCCAACATGCCTATTTTGCAGATACAGAAACAGATAAAAGTCCTTGTCAGCTTGTTCAGTGGAGGCAGGATCCGAACTCAGCTTACTTCAGTGTTCATTCCATGGCTCCTAATGCTATAGGGTACTTTCTCCTCAGAAATGGTTCATCTTCTCCTAGGAAATCCAGCAACCACTTATGTGCCACAGTAAAGAATAAAACTCCTTGAATACAAAAAGCCCTAAATAAGACCTCTGATTAGAAAAAAAAAAACAAAAAAAACAAAACTAAAGACAGGAAGGATTCAAGGACCACTGGTCAGACCTGTAGCTCAGGGAAAAAGAAGATTGTTTACCCAAAAGCTGGTCTGACTGCAGCAGAGAAGCTCTCCGACTCTCCCTCTCCTCAAATACCTCTCTAGGTTCTGTAACACCTCTGTGCTTTGAGAACCAGGAGTCGTCTTTAATCTTAGATGTCTGTTTTTATTTTGAATTGCTGTATTTCTTTTTCTTTCCTTACTTCTAGACACCAATGTATTTCTCTCTGTGAAGCATGAGCAAAGCCCGAGGTGCAAGCCAAGCCCTCAGAAATGTGATAGCTGTTACCAAGGATCTGAGGAAAAGTAACAAACCTAGACTCAGAATCAAAACGCTCTACTCCAGTATCTAGAGTGGCACACATCCTAGTCAGAAATGGGGAGCACAGGCTTTGTTTCGGGGTGCTTGGCTGCTGAGCCACTCTGAAACCCCCTTCTCACCTGTGGATTCTGTGCTGGCTTTGCTGAAGACTGTGTTAAAGAACCTTCAACGATTCTTGCTCTAAGGAGTGCCTGGATGCTTACAGTTAGTGAACACATGTATTCTGTCTTGTTCAGACATATAACCTTCACCTACTTTGTTCAAACAAGGACATATTAAAATAAGACACTTTCTTAAGCCTGATAAGCAAGGATGAGATGTGACTTTAAATACTCCATACACTATTCCACCAAGCCCAGCAGGATCAAAGTCTTGCCTTTCTTGCCACCTCTTCCCCCACAGCAGACTTGGGTTGAGAAATTTGAATGGCTACTGAGAGAAAGGCTAGTAGAGCACCATAATATAAGTTGATAACATATGGTACCCCCAGGGGCCAAGCGAGGTCTTAAAGAGAGGGGGTAAATGTCAGGAGCTAATTATCAAATTAAAAGAACTTTGGGAGGTTCCCCTCAAATGCATTGATACATTCTCTCTCTCAGAATATCTCCAGGCTGTGGGATGGGCAGCAAGAGTTTCAGCTCAGCACCTGCAAAGGTCTGGGGTAGGGAGGCTGTCCTCTGTGGAGAGCCTGCTTTTCCTCTACTTTCCTAACTCTTGGCCTGTTGGGTTCTTCACACTGTCTGTCCACTGTCCAGCAAGGGGCCTGGCCATGGCTCCCTTTTCTTGAGCTACGTACTTTCATCCAGTTTTGAGCAGCCCCATTTCAGATTGGCCTTTTTATGTTTGATATAAAGAATAGTTGTTGGCCAATTTCATCTTTTCATCGCTGTTCTCTAGGCCTGAATCCAAGTAGTTTGTCAGATGCTCATTAACTCCCCCTTTGGCTCTTTCTAGTGTGTCTCCTAAGCTCATTGTGCCAAGAACTAACGCTTTCTTTTACACGATTCTCTTTCTCTGCTCCATCAGGGAGACAAATTACTTTCCAAAAGGGATCGCCAGGGATGGTTTAATGAGAATTTCTTTGGGGCTAGGCATGGAACGCAATGTAGTTAACATTCGGTGGACTTAATTGGACTTTTCTTTTCTGCCTCTTTTTTAAAAAATCTGAAGCTATCCTGTTAATCTCTCATTTGTAATCAATTGTGTTGACTAAACAAAAGTCTAGGTCGTCTTTTCTTCCTGTCCCAGACAATCCTTTGTTGCCTCTAAATGCCTAGTTCTTGAGTGATCCTGGTTCTGTAGATGGGCCCGATTGTTGACAGTTCATTATTGCGCTTTTGTCCAGTTAATCTTTCTTGCTGTGTTTTGCATGTGCATGCCTTAATGAGCTCCGTTGGCAATTAACATGTTTCTGGGAGCAAACTGGTTGCTCAGACGTTTGAGAGGGACGTGCAGGGAAAAGGGCAACGCAGCTGCCTTGAGGTTGTTTATTTCCCAGCGTTTTCTCAAGACTCCTGTACCCTCTTTGGCAACCCCCCCTTCTCCTACTACCCCCTTCCCTCCCCCCCAGCCCATTTACCACCTGCTCACCTGACATGTTACTGCTCTAACTCTAGGGTCTGGCTCAGGCAGCCCTCTACCTTTTGTGAGCCAAATAGCAAAATGGGGCTCCATGTAAACCCATTTCTGCAGCCAAGGCAAGAGCATGCAGAGTACCCCCCAAAATGTATCTGGATGCTGGCACTTCTCTGTGTCGCTCTTTGTAGAGAGGAACCTCTAACCCGCCTAAGGCAATAGGACTGTACAATCTGTTATGTACAAGGCTGTGGCTTTGGAAGAAGGGGTTTTTTTTTTTTTTTTGAGTCTTGCTGGCAAGATTGCTGAAGTGTGAGCAGTCATGGACAGAACAAACATCTTGTAGGGGAAAGATAATTGGAGTCTTTTTTGTGTCTATGACAGGATTCCCTTCCCCCGCAATTTGATTTTTTTTTAAATATTTTTTCAGGGTGGCCTCTTCAATTTAATCAAGGTTAGAATATTAATATGCAGCGGATGACTACCTTGTTTAAGTCATTTATTAATATTGCAAACTTCAAGTCATGCAAACAATTTAATATTACGGAGGGAAAAAATGAGAGAAAACAGAGCCCTTTACCCACCAATTTCCATGCAGGAAGCTAAGGAGAAGGCAGGCTACAGTGGTTAAGGAGGGAGCTTGGTGCTGGCTATGGAAGATGCTGACTACTGGGGAAAGTGTTACTACTCAGAAGGTTCCTTCCTCTTTCCAGGAGAACGAATGAATCCTTTCCTGGATCCCACATCCAAGATAACAGACCTCTTCAACCAGGGAATGGCTTCCAACTCGAGGAAAACAGAGCTAAGCTGCCTAGGTTTGGGAGAACTGTTTATCTTCAATTACCCTCAGATGTGAAGTAACACCTTCTCAGGTGCGCAAGATTGACAGGAGCCTACTGTGGAGGTTAAGTAACAATCGAGTTAAGAGAAACAACCTCAAGGGGGTGGGAACGAGAGGGAAAACTGCACTGGTTCACCCTAGTCAGAGTTACCTCTTCCTGGCAGCAGGGACCAGCAGCAGAGAAACGCCAGCTCAAGGAAACAACCCCCATAGGGCTTTAAAGCGTCCAACCTGAAGACACATTTTTTTCCAGTTTACAAGAAGAGGAGATCCTTTTGTAAAAAAGTTACGTGAAAAGTTACAACAGAAGACTTTCTCAAGGTTCTGTTGCTTGATGGTTAGAAAGCTAGCCTTCTAGATGGCATGCTCCCTCTTTCATTTAACAAGATTCCTTAAGAGAAGGACACTTGACTGCAATTTCCTACAAGCCAATTCCCTTCACACTCCGAAGCTCAGCGTTCGCCTTTGTATAAATATCTTCCTGAGGTGTTTTAAGATGTGCTTGACCTGATAGGATCTCCAAGCAGCATACCTGAAAGGGGCCTCTCGGGAGATGATGATGGTGCTGGTGGAGGAGAAGGGGGGAGGGGAAGGAGAAGGAGGAGGTGGTGGTGAGGTGAAGGAAGTAAAGGAGGAGGAGGAGGAGGAGGAGGAGGAGGAGGAGGAGGAGGAGGAGGTTGTTGTTTTGATAGTAATGACTGTTACAGAGTATTCAGGTGTTCTAGAATGGAGCAGGGGTCTAAGAATGTCAAGCAAAGTTAATAAAATACTATGAGAAGAAATGGAGAAATGGAGGGAGTGACTTCCCAAACTCATGCAGCCTCAGGCCAAGTCCTCCTCACCCCTCCGGGGTTTCCTGGGCTTTATAGCATCCATAGAGAGTTGGTAGTTAAATCTGCCTGCTCCTGTGGGTCCCGATCTCTCCTTAGGGAACTGCAGCCAGAACAAGATAGCATTTAAATTCCCTCTGGCTTCCTCGCCCCCCTCCCCTGGCTACGTCTTCCCAGACTTGGGGTGGGGGGAGGAGGAAGGGGAGGAATACAAAAAACGAGGACGCTCTCCTTTCAGGAAATGGAATTCTAATGTACTCGTTCCTATTTCTGAATCGGAGGTACTAAAAATACCCCTGCGACAGCCTGAGGAAGCTGTCGCTGTCCTCTGTGCAAACAAAATCGACAATTCTCCTTCTCAGCGCAATGGGTCTTCGGATTGGGAGGGGGCCCAGGACAGAAGGTTTGGCTGTGACCAGGATAGATCTTCCACCCTGGCCAGGAGCTTCTCCAGGCCACAATCCTGAGATTGCTTTCCATCAATGAAAACTGAAGGAAGCGATGGTCTCTTAGAAGCCCGGACTTTGGATCCCTGCCCTTTCTAGCCGTGGAACTCTGGGCATGTCATTTAGATGGTCTCTCTGCCTCTATTTTTTTCTCTGCAGAGTGGGAATAATCACACACACACACACACACACACACACACACACACACACACACACAACCAGCTTGCAAATTGTTGCTAAAGCTACAGCGAAGGTGTTGAGTGCCTGGCTGGGAAAGAAAGCCTCTCTCTCTCACTGGGCACTCTCAGTAATGAGTGCCTACTGTATACAACGCGTTGGGCTAACCCTCACTAGCTACTGTCAGAGTTACCTGGGATTGCCCTTTGCAGTAACCATCCTTCCCTCCAAATAGCCTCCACCCGCGGTGGAAATCCGGGTGGGGTCAGCGCTCGGCAGTTCTCACCCCCTCAACTCGGAGGCTGCGTGGAAGAGGACTCCCGGGCCCCGCGCCGCGTTTCCTCTGGTGTAGAAGAACAATGTTCCAGAAGACGTGGGCTGAATCACCGCGCCGATATTAAAAGTGTGGAGGGGGTGGGGGTGGAGGGAGGAGGCCAGGCGCGACGCGCCAGTAATCCGAGCTCTTGATTATCTAGATTCGGATCAAACGGGGCGGCGGCGGCCGGCCCCCTCCTGGGAATGATTAGATGATTAATGTAATGCTGTTTGAAGGGTCTCTGTTTTCTCTCTTAATTTGGGTCATTACTTAGAAAGCAAGCGTGAGATCATTTCATCAGCGTGCATGGCGGCAGAGATAGCTATTGAGGAAGTGGGCTAACTGCGTGGTAATCAGGACCCGAGAGGACACGTCGGCCAGCTCCGGGAGCTGGGCGCGCCCTCCCGCGGCAGGGTGCCGCTTACGGATCAGCCAGCCCAGACCTGAAGCGCAGTCAAAGGACACCGAGAGCTGGAGAGCAGGGCCTAGGTTGGACAGCCTCTAGCTGTCGCCGTCCAGAGGAGGCTAGGATCGTGGTTGCTCTCCTTAAGCCCCGGGGCCTTTTTCCTAAATTGCGTGCTGCTGCGCTCGAGATACCCAAACGCCATTCCACAGCATCCAGCAACTTTTGACCCTTAATTTTTTTTCTCACCCAAATAAGAATCCCAAGCATCTGCTCAGTCAACAAATAAAACCTGGGGCTATTGATGGAGCCGGACGGAGGTCTTTCGGCTCATGCTCCTGGGTACTTTAATACACTAGCATACCAGGAGTACGGGTTTAGCCTTAGTTTGGCCCCAGTGTCCCAAGGAAGTCACATTTGGGAAAGGAAAAGCTATAAATGCCTAGTTCCACCTCGTTCTTTGGGTTGGTTGAGCTGACCTCGTGGCGAGGGGATGGGGAAAAGAAGACGCGCACTAATGGTTCTGTTTATTGAGTCATATATGTGTAATATTCCGTGTTCGCTTGTACAGGAGAGATTACAAGGTTGTGTGAAGATGGCTGGGGGCATCACGCTCTTCTGGGCGCTCACGGTGACAGGCTGGGATTAAAAGTAGGCTGCCTGAGGAGAAGCCGAGGCCTGGAATTAAATATGTTTCAGCGCACTGGATTTAAATACGTTTCCTGAATGTACAAAGGTGGGAGCCACGCGTTTGCTGCCGATCATCGAGGACACGTTTACATTTCCCAAAAAATATGCTGGTTTCGATAAATAGATTTTAGCCTCTCTGCTATAGTTTTTTTCTTTTAATTTTAGAAATAAGTTTATACGTGAGATCTGCTTGGGTTGGTACAGGGCAGGAAGAAAGGACAACGCAGTAGCTCTCAGCTCTGAACTGTCCTGGCTAGGTCCTTTGCTGAGGGGGTGGCGGTGGGACCCACGCTGTCATGAAGTTTGCGCACATGTTTCTTTAAGTCAAAGTTTCTGCAAAAACCTTTGCCGCAAGTGGTGCACGTGAAAGGCTTCTTGTCGTTGTGGGTGTGCATGTGGAAGGTTAGATTGTAGACCTGATGGAAGGCCTTGTTACAGATAGTGCATTTATACTGCTTCTCGCCGCTGTGGGTGAGCTTGTGGTTCTTGTAGTTCCCTACGGAAGGGCAAAAACAAACAAAAAACAAAAACAAAAAAGTAGGAGTTTGTAGTGGAATGAGACCTCCCCCAAGTCCCGCACCACCACCCCTCAGTCCCTGCAGTAGCTCAGAAGGTGATGCTTGACTAGGCGGGCGTGACCTCCCCGAACTAAGAAGTTGTCAAACTTCGTATGCATCAAGGCCGGAGCGCTCTGGCAAGGACGGTGGGCTAGGTCTTACCCAGCCGACACAGACCCTGCCCTGCCCGGTACAGAGGCCCACGAAGCGTCCCTCCTGCCGAGCTCTGCCGGCTGGGAAACTTTTGTGCAAACTAAGAAGGCAGCGGGTTCTTAGAGCTGATGCCTCGCTCAAAAAAAAAAAAAAAAAAAATCCGCACAAATCTAGGCTCAGTTCTTAGCACCCCCCCCCATTTCTATCTGAAGATACAAAATTACATTGGAAATTGAGTAGAGTCCCAGGATTTGGGAGCACTGGTGACCTGGCCACCTCCCACCCCAACCTCTCAATTTTAAACTGTTCCTACAGGAAGATACTGCTTAGATTTTTTTTTTTTTTAAAGGAAGTAGCGCTTACAAAGGGAAGCTTGGTTTCAAAAGCCATATGTTTCCTTTTGGCCCTTTCCTTAATTCCCAGCTCCAAAATCCAGTGCTCCGGAGAGTCAAGCATGAATCCAGCGAGGTCTACCAACCCAGCCAGGAAAGCGGCTACCTCGATCTGCACAACCCGATTCCAAAGAATTGCTGCGCCCTAGCCTGCGGCTTTTGTGCTGCCGCTACCATACTCACCTCCTTCTCAGCACACCTCTCCCCTCCCCTGCGACCCTCCGAACCCTAAAGATGAGACGAGGGAGTGCCTAGCTCAGTACTTTACCTTTTTGGTGAAAGCCTTTGCCGCAAAACTCGCAGACGAAGGGCTTGTAGCCCGCGTGGATGCGGATGTGAGTGTTGAGCGTGGAGCTGCGATTGAAGGCTTTGCCGCACTGGTTACACTTATGTGGTTTTTCCTGCGGAGAGGGGCGTGCGTACAGTAAGGCCGAGACCCAGGCAAGGGACACAGCGGCCCCCCACCCCCACCAAGGGTAAGGAGAATCCAACACCACCGCTCAGACTAGGGCGGTGGTGCACGCCGGACCAGGCCTGACCTAGGGGCCACGTACCTGGGTATGGATAATTTTATGTCTGCAGAGAGTGCTGGCCTGGCGGAAGCCTTTGCCACAGACTTTGCACACAAACGGTCTAGCTCCGGTGTGGACAGGCATGTGACGGGTGAGGTTATAGTGAGCATTGAACACCTACGGAAGGATGAGAGCGGAGGAACTTGGGCTGAGTCTTCCAAGGGCCTAGAATCAGGTCCGGAGGCTACAATTTACCTCCCCCAACCAACCATCCCATCCGAAGCCCGAGTCCTTTTGTCAACTGTGTGACGATTGACAACAGCCCCATTTTACAGAATAGGAAACTGAGGCTCAACTGGGCATCCGATGGAGTACGCAGCTATTGGGGAGCTCCTCAGCTTGAGAAAGAGGTGTACAAGGCTGCCCCAGAAAGCCAGGGGCTGCTAGCTCCCTTCCCCCAAGAATCTTAGGCCTCACCTTGCCGCACACTTCGCAGGTGAAGTTTTTGGGTTTGCTGTCAGTAGAGCCCCCCGGTAGTTTGCTGTGGCTCTTGACTCCCCCTCGTTCAGCGGTCAAGGCCGAGTTCTCCTTCAGCACCTGCTCCAGTGGCGCATGCAAGCGCTCCTTATGGGGATAGGAAGCTGGGTGGGGGAACTTGTCCGCAGTCAGGCTGGCCAGTTTGGCGTTCTCCAGCAGAAAAAGCTTGGGGTGAGCAGCCAGGGAAGTGGGGGCCTGTGCGTTGAGGAGGCCAGATGGGAAAAGGTGGCCTCCGAGGAGCTCCGATGGTGGGTAAGCGGTGGAGTCCAGGTAGTTGAAGTAGTAGAGCGAGCCGCTGGCCGGCAGCCCCACAGCCTGGTTGATGACCTGCGGCTTGATGACCCTGCCGGCGGGCAGCGCAGAAGGCGCAAGGCCCAGTTCGGCCTTGCAGCACACGCCACAGTTGGTTTTGCACAAGCCGCTGGCGCCGCACACTGGGGCCCCCCCGCTGCTGCCTCCTCCTCCACCGCCGCCCGCCCGGAGGCTGCTTTTCCAGAACTCCGAGTAACTGAGCAGTGTCTTGGACGGCACCTCGTAGCCTAGAGGCTGGAGGGGGATCATACAGGGCAGCGGCGAGCAGAGGTTGAGCAGTTTCTTGCTCTGGCTGCTGTCTGCCTCTAGCGCAGCAGGCCGGGGCTCAAAAGGCGCTCGGGGCTCGGACGTCTTGGCCATGATGCGCTCGATGGAGAAAGCTAGTGTTTTAGAAGTGGCCGGTGACGCTCCAGCGCGCGGGCAGGCCGGGGGCACCATGGTCTCCAGGGAAGCTGAGCTGGCCATGGCGCGCCAAGCTGAGCCAGGCTGGGCCAGGGCACAGCCTCTCTCCTCTAAGTCTGCATTCCGGAAAAGGCAGGGGGGAAACCGCAATTTAATAAGCACCTAGTCGGCCCGGGTCACCCATTTGCATTCAAATGAACAGAAGCAGAACAAAGTGCACCCAAGGGTACCAAATTACCGCCCATTAACCCGGCGCGCAAAGGAACCCACCAGCTCTTGCCCTGGGACTATGAAAGGGGGAAGAAGGGGGAGGCTGTACAAAGGGAAGGAGAGGGGGTAGAAGAAAGGAGTCTCAAATTAACACTCCCCAACCCTACCCTGGACCCAGGCCTCCGCCACGCGTGCTGGGAGCTGGGCACTGAAAGAGCAAAGTTAAAGAGGACCGGAAGAGCCACCTCGCTTTTACCTCTTTCCCCCACCGCCAAGGAGATGCGTTCCGAGCCATGCAGCGTGTCTCTTCTGTCACATTTTGATGGCAAACATCTTCCCCTCCGCGTGAGATCACTGTCTTTTACATTCAGCTGACATCACATGAAGTCACTTGAAGTGGAATGACATGGGCGGCGGCGCGACTCCCGTTGAGGACCCTGCGTTCCCCCGCGCCTGCCGGCCGCCGCCACCGCCCCTCAAACTTTAAAGGAGGCAACTAGCGCCCGCGCTCCCTTCGGGAAAGTGCGAGCGGTTTGCGAATCGGGAAGGAGGGAAGAGAGGGAGGGGGAGGGGGAAGAATCGTGATGGTTTTGCCGGTGGAAGGAGGTGGGGGCCGCCCAAACCCAAACCTAGGCAGAGTTCCTTGCGTGATTCACAACTTTGGGGGGCCTACAGGTTTAGGGTACGCAGGGAAGGCGGGATGTCCCGGACGCGCTACCTCAAAGGGCCCCTGGGTGTCCGTCTAATCACCGAAGTATCCCTTAGCCCTGCGCAGCCGAGCTGGGCACCGTGCTAATAAACTGCCATTTACCTACGGAGCCGGCGCCAGCCCCGAACACGCGCAAATGATAATTACCTCATTAGGATGTGGCGCATGGACGCGGGCGTCGCGTTTGGAGGGGGGAACTTGTTAATGGGGAAATATTAATTTATGCAAAAGCAACGAGCTCGCCTTGGCTGGCGTCGGAGGTCGAGAGAGAGCTCCCCGCAGCCTAAGGACGACCTCGAAGAGTCCAGAAGGGCAGGCGGCGCGCCGGGATCCTGGGGACCTGGGGAAGGGTGGGTGCGCCTGCAGCTCTCTGGCCCACTACTTGACTGGGGCTGGAGGATTCTTGCCCAGAGAGCCCGAGGCTGTTTGCGAAGCTAATCGATCCGAATTGCTGATTTGTGATCGGGTTTGAGAGGCAAAGCCAGGCTCCGCGTCTGGTTTAGGGCTGCGTGCGGGGAGGATTCGGAGGGCAGCTCTCCCGCTGTTGGGTACTTACTGTTTGTATAATTGAGAAGGTCCAATCTCCACCTGTTTAAGGAGCAGATTGAAACAGCAGAACCTCCCCTGGATCCTATTAAAACGTTTTTCCTCCTAAGGCCATTCAGTCGAACCAATTTTCCGAAGTGATTCATAGAGCTGAATTCTGCCAAGGCAGCTCTTTCACTTTTAGCCACTAAAGCACCGCGTGGAACCGGGTTTTGTGTTTTTCTAAAATAAAGAGAAGGATTATCAGAGGGGAGAGGGAGGGGGTCTGAAGGGGGGCGGGCAAAGACTTAGTGTGGCCAGAGGTACAAGCAGAGGGAAGAAAAGGCCCTTTTCTAGACAGGCCCCAAGTAAGTTCGCAGGAATTCAGCGTTTTTGTGCCTGGCGCACAAAAGCAGAGCGCTCCGCGCTGGGTTTGGAGGGGCTGAATTCATGTTTGCAGACCATTCCACCTGCGTATCACAACAAACTGCTCAAAGACGCTCCAGCACTTTCAACAGGCCGGGTGCTCTTGGCGACAACAAAAGTGGTCGAGGCTGAGGGTTCTTATGGGGGGGGGGGAGGTGGCTAGCTAGAGAAGGAGAGAATTAGGTTTAGGAGAAAAGAGGGGGGTGCGTAGGGTTTTTGAAAACTTTTGGCTGTTTTTGTTCGTCGGACAATTATATCTTGCCAGCCGGCTTTTGCAAGACCAAGAGCTTTGTAGCCGCAACGGCAGTTTAAGAGGATTACGGTGGGTATAATATGAGCAAACAGGGTTGAGGGTTTGATAGTCAATTCCATCTCCAGAGATACAGCATCAGCGGAGCCGGGGAAAGTGCCGGTAAAGGCAAACCTTTTACTTCTCCGTTTCGGGCAGACTTTGCAGCTGAGTGTCCATCTGATCCCAGGCTCACTACTACCCGTCCCAGGGAAAACTGCCCATCCAATGCCGGACGGGCAAAGCTCTAGTTTGGACTGCTGACAAACAACATCCAGTCCTCTGCAAAACTTCTCTTTCCTTCCACCCACCTATCCCTCTGTGGCTCCTCTGACGGCCATTTCAGGCCAGGTGTGGACGGAGCAGGTAGAGAAAGGAAAAGTGTGGGGCGGGAGGGGGGGACGGGCGGAGGGGGGCTAACAAACAGAGGTCTCCAAAGAGAAGTGACAGTGAAAGTAGTCTATGATAATAATCTCATCCTGCCAAACTCTGAAACTGCCCCTAAATTCAGCAGGTATGAGTCTGTCTCCTTAGTATCTACCACCACACACATAAAGCTGAAACTTCCGGATATCAAAGCTAGAGTCCTGCCCAACTGGAGAGGAATATTTTCATACAGCCCATATAATTTAAGACATTTTCACAGAGATGTAAGTCCACACCCAATTTCCCCCATCCTTCTGCAAATGACAAATTTATAGATGACCCTCCTCTCCCACCAAATCTGAAGCAAACCACTCATCCAGCACTGAAACAGTCTCAGTTTACCTGTAGCCTCAAAACTTGAATTTCTACCCCGACTTTCCTGTAGAATCCTGCTTGCCACCAGCCTTGTACCCCAACCCTTTCCCCCACATTGGGCAGTTGTGGCTCTCCATGGCACCTGAAAGATATGCTGGTTCGAACACTTCATCAAGCTGAAAGGCTTCCGAGGGCTTCCGGAGAACCTGCCTGCCTTTCCATGCCTCCTGCTCTCTCTCTCTCTCTCTCTCTCTCTCTCTCTCTCTCTCTCTCTCTCTCTCTCTCTCT
>NW_021621338.1:16563133-16616743 GCF_004785775.1 Grammomys surdaster | reverse complement strand
TCTCTCTCTCTCTCTCTCTCTCTCTCTCTCTCTCTCTCTCTCTCTCTTTCCGGCATCACAAAGCAGAGCTACCTCCACAGAAAGAAAACATTTGGGTAAAAACAAGTTGCCCCTAATGTGCCTTTCTTTCCAAATGTTGGGTGAATACACTGGCTTTCATGAGAGTATTTAATTAGCTTCCACAAACTTCTTCCTTGCCTGCAGATTATATTGAAGTGGAGGGTTGGAAACTATTTTACACCTTGCCACTCACATGTTAATTAATCTCTATCTAACCCTAATTGCAGTTTATTCAAGCGCCGCTCAACAGCTCACCCACACAATAAACACTGATCCTACTTTTATACATATTACTTCACGTTAACACATTGAGTAATTAGCTCCAGTACCAACTAATAGTGCAAACAAATATTTTCTGTAAACGAGATGATTTCAGGCAGAATAATAGAAGGCTGGGGAAATGTCACGCGTGGTGGAGGGTGTGCTGAGATCCTCGTTCCTTGCGCTCTCCTTCAAACTCATTTTCCCAGGACACACCAGGTTTTAAAAGGCCGGTTTCCTTTTAGGAAGGCTGAGACAACTATAGAAATTCAACTTTCAGAATTTTAGAGATTCAGTGGAGAGAGTTCTGTGAGATTCGTGGGTGACCTTTTTTTAACCTACAGGTTAAAATGTAGGAGGGTTCCCACGTAACTCCACATGCGGTCTCCTGGAGATCTACCCTGGTCTCTCAAGGCATGTTGTTGTATGCCAGAAACAAACAAACAAACAAACAAACAAAAAATCCACAGTTTTGGGAAACTTCCTACTTAAAAAAAAACAAAAATAAACCTTTTCTCTGAAACTGTAGTTTCTCAGGAAGGGGTGATTTTCTGGGTTTAACATGCTCTTCAAAATCCAGCAGGTCACAAGCCAGCAGTTCCACTGCCGATCTAGGATGTACCAGTACTAAGAGAGCAGGAGACTGTAGATGCCACACTGTAGGCTCCTCTTGGGAGCATCGACAGTGTGGCATCACTCTCATGGCCCCAGGGACTGGATTTGAGGTGGTGGTCCTGGTGGAGAGTGCAATCACTAGGTCCAGTCCATCAAACACTGGCTTTTGATCAACAGGGTCTTGCCCAGTGGTAGGCCTCAGCTCCAGGCTGGTGCAAAAACAAGACTCTTGCTTCTTTGCCATCTGGTCTTGGCTTGGGCACTACTAAGCAAACCCGAGTGAAGCCTGAAGCGCCTCCAGATCACAACACTTCCTATTTTTTACAACCCAGTCCCCTAGCCCAGCATCTCTCTGGCTCTGTGGGCCCTGTCCTAGCCTGGACCTCTGTAATCTCAGGCCATGTGATGCCACACCGGAGCCAAGCTATGCAATGCACACACCACTGACTAGGGATGTGTGCCCAACTCCAAAGACCAAACGCAGTGTTTTAATTGAAATCGCAAGCTTAAGCACAGCTGGCGGCTGCCTATTGATTTTACAGGAGCTTCTTTTTGTAGGAAGCATATTAAATATGACTGGCCACATCAGGGCTTTGCCTATCTCTCCGCCCCTTCCCTCTGGCCATTTTATGGCCACTAACTCGAACCACTGTAATAATGACTTCTGTGTAAGAAAAAAAATGGTTCCAGAAATCGCCCACACTTTAGGACAAATTACTTAGCAGATGCCTTCCCGGAATGCAGACAACCTCAGAGGAAAATCCCTTTCTTGTATAGAAGCTCACACATTCGCAGGCTTCTAGCAGCCGGAAAGAAAAGCAGGCATTTCGACTCCCAACTCCAAAAAGGTGCTGCAGTTCTAGCCTGGGTGACTGGTGTCTATTGGTTTTAATTTTTGAAATAATTGTTAATATTATTTTCTCCTATGACTGCAAAACATAATAGGTTGTCATAAGCTACCTCACGCTAGGGCAACACACTTGGGCCACGGGGGTGGGGTGGGGTGGGGGGGTTGTTCTGAGTTTGAGGAAACTGAACAAATTTGGTGCTGTCACTGTTCCCCTCCCGGATTTACTTAGGGGTGGTTGGGGGAACGAACCCAAACCTTAAAAAAAAAAACTTTCAGCATTTCTCTCTCTATTTTCCCACTCCTCTCTCTTCCCTTCCTTCCCCTCCATTTAAAATATGATTTACGTAGGAACCAGCTTTAGCCGCTGCTTAAAATTCATTAACTTCTGAAGAGAAACTGAACTGCTATCATCCTTTTCAACCCAGAAAACATCCTACTGAAAACATCTGAACAGCCTCGCCGGTGGCGAGCTTGTTCAAGGCACAGGGGCCTCCGCCTTTGGTGAGCGTTATTCTCTGTGTTGAGAGACAAAGAGCCTCAGATACCCTGGCCCAGCAAGGCAGGGCGCCTGTGCCTGGAGAGCTGTCGGGTTCCAGGTACTGCACAGTCCCAGGCCTAGACCACCAAGATAGATGAACTGGTTGCGGTTCTCTATCTGCTCGCATCCGTTGGGCGCTACAGTGCCGAGCTTGAGTAGCAGAAAGCCCTAAAACCCAGCAGCTGTTTAGCAGCACTCCTGGTTTTCAGGGACTGGCAAATTTCAATGTACCCACGGACAGTTTTCACCATAGACCAGGAGTCTCCAGGCCTTCAGCCTGAGGCAGATAGTGGGGGGGGGGGGCGGTGATACAAACCTATGTGGATTTCTGGGATCCTTCCAACAACTGGGTGATCACAGCGGAGGACACTCTCTTTTCTTCAGAAATCTGGGCAGTGTAGATACTCCTAGGACAGAGAGAATCTCCCCAGAGTGCAGATCTGTAAGTCTCTACCCTTGCAGGTTTGCTGCACTCTCCTCTCTGCCCTGGATGCATATATAATCACAAACATATATATATGCATATCATAGATATGCATATGCATGCATATCGTGTATATGCATGCGTGTGTATATTCTATCGACATTCTAGAAATGGCATTTGATTAGGAATCTAATCCAATACTTGGCACGGCATGGCATTTTGTAAGCGGACATATCACTTTTCCAGGTGCAGTGAAGGATCGTTCCTTTACACCTGAGTTTTCTTAAGACTCTATTTTGGTATGCAATCCTAAAGAAGTTATTTATAAACAACAACTATGATATATTTTAAATGAATTATAAGTATATATGTACACACACACACACACACACAGGAAATAAAAAGGCACTTTGGTGAGTGAGGGGCCCAGAATAGTTGGAAGATGAGGATTTGCACCCTGGGAAGATGGCTTAGGATCCTCCCCGTTATTTAACTTGGCAGCTGGTTAAACTCCTCGGTGGAGCCTGACCAAAAGCATTAGCGTTAACAGCTAAGAGCAGGAGTTAAGCAACTTAAGAGAGCAAAGGGTAAGAGGAAGGGATTTCAGAGTCCCTCAGACTTCTGTGGTTCACAAGGCTGTGGTGAACAGAACGGGATAGTGCATAAGGACCTGAACTGTTGTATTTGCTCAGCTAGTGTGTGCGTGGCCCCATTTTTTTTTTTTTGTGTGTGTGTGTCTTTAACAAGAACTCCCTGTGTGCACATTCAAAAAGAAAAGCTCTTTTCGGTTTCTCACTTGTTCAGCCCTGTCCTGTCTTTCTCTTACCTAGAGGAAGCTCAGTCTTTTGCTTTGATGGAAATTTGTGGTCTGACTTAAGAAGACAGAAATTGGAAACTTCAGAAATGCTGAATAAAACTGCTCCCAGAACGAACCCATGTCTTTCTCCATCAGTGTCCCTGTTACCTAGAGTCCTTCCTCTTTGGGTGTGACTCTGGGATAACCATGAGCAGATAGATGATTGTGTTTTCTCAGATGTAGCACTAAGTTAAGCACCTATGCCAGTCAGTTCTCAGAGCATCCGAAGTCAAAGCCTTTAATCCCCATCTCCATCATAAAGATGCAAAGGTTGAGATTTCTGGAGGAGATGCAACGCACACACAAATTCAAATAGCTGGTGAAGAGGTTCTTTGTGGAGACTGGACTCATAAATAATACGCAAAACAAAACAACAAAACCAAACCAAACAAAATAAAACCACCACCACAACAAAACCAAAGCTAAGCAAAATAAACACTTTGGAGAAGTGCTTGGCAGTGTCTATTCAGGGTGGGTGTTTGTATTATGTGTGATCCATCAATTGCATGCCTACCTGTGCACCCAACAGAAATGTGTATCTGTAGTCACTAACAGGCATGGACTACAAAGGTCCACAGCAGCATAATTTTTTTTTTTCTGCTCTAAATTGGCAGCTGTGTGACTAACCATTACCAGAGGAACCTGGAGTTAAGTGGTGGCTTATTTACAACATGGAACAGTATACATCACTGAGAATGACTGGCTTCTAAAATAAATAATAGCACGAATGAGTCTCACAAATACCATGTTATGTAAAAGAAGTTGGATCCACACACCCAAAATATTTTTGAAGGAAGCAAAATATGAATATGAAGGGAGCTTCTGGGGTGCTGAGTTCTTGAGTAAAGTGCTTGCAGGTTATGAGTGTTTATCAGGTAGTGTATACAGCACTCTCTAGTTCTCTCCATATATTTTATACTTAACTATATCTGTTAGATCCACATATCTATCCGTGTGTCTGTTAGTAAGTAAATAATCACAGTGAATTTGTCTGATTGCTCCCAGTTCTCAATTCCAAAAGAACACTGTTCCCCTCTTGACTAATATTTCTTTAATTTCTTCCTCTGGACAAGACCATCATATCAGTTAACTGGCCCACAGGCAAACGCAAACAAATGGAGCGATATTCAGTTTCTACCATGATTGTTTTTACAATTGGGTGTTTGACTCATTGTTTCAGGAACTTACTGAGTACTCCAGCATGCTCAATGGGGGGGGGGGGGGGAGGAGTCCACTTAAAGTGTTTCTCCTATGCTCTTTGCTTCATCAGGAGATGGCAGCTGTAAACTTGAGCTTCTCCTTGTTCAGGGCTTCAGGTGTCAGCTTAGGCTAGGGGCTACCTCAAACTTTCCAAAGACACTCTGGCAGTTTGCCTTCTGATGTGGAAGAGCAGGGTGAGTGCAAGAGAACGCTGGATGGGATTTTGTAGGAACCAACATTAATAGAAAGCCTTGGCAACTCTTTAGAGCTCAGCTCACTGGGGTTTGGCCCTACACAAGGCCAGAGAAAAAACAGACAGAATCTTGGCTCTCTGGCAAGTGACCCAGTTAGTGGAATGAGCAGTTTTGCTCTCAGAAAGGGTGGGGAAGTTTATTTTAGAAAAAAAAAAAAAAGCTTTGGAAAACAGAAACCAAACAAAGTACTTGATTAACAACCCACACCTGTAGAGATTTATGGTGGATTCTGTCAGGTACATGAGCTGCAAGTCTGATGTCATTTCAAAATGGATATCAGTACTCAACCCCTATAGCACCTTCCAGACAAGGAGGAAGTAAATAAGTACCCTATTCAGGAAGAGTAAAAAGATATCTCTCTTATTTAGAAAAATGAAAAGGTAATAGAACTCATTTATCAGTTAGCCAAGCACACTTGTCGGGAACATTCCACACCGGAAACACAGGAGTGTTTCCAGAACAATGCTCACCAAGAGGACACGATCCTCCCTTCACAAGGATCTCTGTCATCCAATCAGGAGCATGCTTATGTGCCTCTGTAAATTAGATGGGATGCTAAGTCTTGAGGAATGAATGATAGGTGTGGCTAGATTGATACAAGACTCTTAAAAGGTGAAGTTGGCCAGGCCAGGGCAACTAAAAATTCCCTAGCTGTGAAGACAAATCATCTAAGAAATTTCTCCATCGGAAGTTACAGTCTGACATCTGACATAATCAGAAGCATGTTCTTCAGGCATCTTTTCTATGGAGAGGTAGATTCACCTTTCCTCAGCCCACTGCCTGGCTCTTTTTCTAGAGAAGAAATCATGTTTTAGATAGACTGTGTTTCCTTAGACTGAGAATTTTCACAGAAATCACCAATCTCTCTCTCTTTTTTTTTATTATACTTGTGGTTTTGTTTATCATTTATTTATTCGTTTATAATTAATTAATTAATTAATGTACATCCCATTAATGTTGCCCCCATTCCTGGTTCCACCTCAGAGTTCTCCCCCCATGCCCTCTTGCCTTTGCCTCTGCAAGATTACCCCTCCCCCATCAAGTCTCACATCTTCTCTGCATGTGTGTGTCGGGGCGGGGTGGCTCACACAAACTCATGTTTGCTCTTTGGTTGGCGGCTCAGTCTCTGAGAGCTCTTAGGGGTCCAGGTTAGTTGACACTGTCGGTCTTCCTATGGGGTTGCCACCCTCTTCGGTTCCTTCAGTCCTTCCCCTAACTCTTCCATTGGGATCCCCACCTCAGTCCAATGTTTGGCTGTATGTATCTGCATCTGTCTCAGGCAGCTGCTGGGTAGAGCCTCTCAGAGGACAGCCAAGCTAGGCTCCTGTCTGCAATGCTTGTGTTTTTGTGACCAAGATGATTTTTTTTTCTAATTTAAAATTAATTGATGATGTTTTTGGAAGAGTAGAGAGAAGAAAATTGAAACTGCATGTAATTTTATTATTCCAAAGTCTCTGACAATTCTTTCGTGTCTGTTCTTTCTATGCCTTTAAAAGACTGGCATCAGATGATATGTGCTTTTTCATTTGACATAGCATGAACATTTTTCTATGTTTTAAATATGCTAATAAGACACATTTTTAATCTCTCTAGAAGTTTACTATATGTCTTCAACATGAGTTAAATAGTCCTTTGCTTTTGGATATTTAGGTTATTTATAATTTTTTTCTGCAATAGTTCCATCAGGAACATTCTCACACACGAGCTCTATGCATATATAATTCCCGTAGGATAAATTCCCAGAAGTAGAATTACTATGGTGAGCGATATCTATATTTTAAAAGCTTCAGATACCAACTGACAAGATGCCCTTCATTGAAGGGGGTACATATTTATCCCCATTCCAACCAGCAGGACGTGACAATCCTTTCTCACAGAACCTTTACTAACACTCGGCATAATCATTTAAAACATTCTACCAATTTGATAGCAATCAAATGGCATCTCAATGCTATTTCTTCCCGTGTGTTCTTGCCCAAGGCAGGCTTGGTTGCCAAACCATGAAGCTCTTGGAATGATGGTGCAGACTGGGGTGACAGAATAGAGGGAGACATATGGGAAAGGGTGTCCCAGAGAACACAGTTCAGAAATAAAAGAGGACCACAGAGACATTTTTCTTGACATCCACAAGATTCCAGATTGGTGTACATTTCAAACAGTTCTGGTGACATGTCTGCAATCCCTTGTTCATTAGACATAGGCTGCTGAGCACTGTCCTCCATTCAGACCTTGGGTCTTAGGTCTTGCATGAATGTGCTGATCTGTTTCTGAAGTGGAGCCCAGTGAACAGGAACCTCAGGCTGATGAAGTCAAGATGGGCTGTGCTTCTTCCGAAGGACTCCCATTGGTACTCTAGTTCAGCCAGACACTTAATAAATGCATCCTGGCTGGCCTGAAGGGGTACCGTGGTAAGAAAAGCTAGGCTGGTTCAAGCCTCACACTATGGCTGGAAGGAGAATAAGAAATAGCCGGATGGAAGAGCAAGTCCTGCCCATACTGCACAGACAGAAGAAAGGGTGCAAAGAGAACTTCCTTTCTTACGATAGCTTGATTTCTTCCTGAATTTGAACTCCTCTCTAGCCAGAGACCAGTGTGACCTTTCAGAATTCTGCCCACTCTCTCCTGGAAGTTAAAAAAAAAAAAAGAACAAATTTTATCAACGCTCACCAAACTGTAGACAGTAATATAGAGAACCCACAGTGTCATCCCACCCCAGTAAGACCCACTCATGGCCAGTTCATCCACACCCACTTATGTCTCTCTCTTATTCTAACACAAGTTCCAGACATACTACTGTACAGTTAAAGGACTCTTACTTAGAGTATTAGCAGCAATTCTATTTTTTCAGATGTTTTTATTCACTCTCGCTCACTGATCCCCTAGCAGTAATTCTTTAACATCACCAGTGTTCAGTTTCCCGATTTTCCTGTATGCATATTTAAAACCTCTTTATTTAAATCAGGTCCTTGGAAAGAGCATAATCATTATCTATCTATCTATCTATCTATCTATCTATCTATCTATCAATCATCAATCTAGTTTTTGGTGTTTCTTATTTTTTTGTGTGTATATAGGATGCATGTTTAAATAATTTGTGTTTGTATGTGAGAATGCTGTCCTGTGTAGCCACACTGTGTGTATGAAGGTCAGAGGACATATTTGGATGTTGTTCCTAACTTTTCTCCTTGTTTGTGATAGGGTCTCATTGTTATTTGTTATTTTGAAAGCTTCTGGAGACTCTCCTGAGTCCATCTTCCATTTCACTCCAGGACCCCTGGGATGATATGTGTTACGATGTGATGATGCCTTGCTTTTCCTGGGCTCTGGGGATTTAAGCTCAGGTCACCACCACTGAGTGGGAAGCATCTTACCCGTTCACCAAGCAAGCAATCTCTCCATTTTTTTCTTTTTTGAGACAAGGTCTCACACTATAGACTGGCCCAAAACTCACAGCAATCCTCCAGCCTTGACCATTTGCAGGCTGGGGATACAGTTGTGAGCCACCCACCAACTGACCAGCATTCACAGTAATTCTAATTTAGAGGCTCATCTCCATTTCTTTCTTCTTTTCCCCTTCACAGTTTACTGCTTTAAGGAATGGTGTGGGCTTTGCCATTGTTTGCTTCCATAGTGTTTCCCAGTCTGAGCCTTGCTCACAGATTTCTTGTGGTGCAGGTGATTTTAAAGACCCCCTTTTTAGAATGCTGTCTTTAAGGCCCCCTGGCCTATGAATTCTTGAAGGGCAAGAGCTCTTCCTGTTCAGCCTTGGTCCCTGACATCACACCCCACACCTTTGTAGCAAGTACTTGCCTTGCTTAAAGATTAGAGGATTGAAATACTTATGTTCCTTTCTGTTGTTCAGGTATATGTGTGTGCATGTGTGCATATGCATGCATGTGGAGACCTGAAGACAACTTCAGTTCTGTAGGAGCCATCCACCTTATTTTTTTCGAGACAGGATCTCTTTCTGAACAGGGAACTCACCAAGTAGGCTAGGCTATCAGGCCAGTGAGCCCCAGGGATTCATCTGTCTCTGCTTGCTAAGCAAGGAGATTACAGGTGTATACCACCATGTCTGGCTTTTTTATGTGAGTTCTGGAGATTAGACTCAGGTCCTCATGCATACAAGGTTAGGACAACACCAATGGAGCTACCTCGAAGGTCCCTGTCTTTTCTTTATTCCCTCAACATACACACTCATGATCTCTGTAGCACTGTATTTTGTTTTGCTTCTTTTGGCTCCCCACTCCCCCATTGTGTGTTTAGTGTCTAAGAACTGGGTAGACCTACCATTGGTTTAAAAATATAGATCTTAGGACTGGAGGGATTGCTTAGTGGTTAGTAACACTAGCTGCACCTCTAGAGGACCTGGGTTCAATTCCCAATACCTACATTATGGCAGCTCACAATTATCTGCAAACTCCAGTTCCAGGATATCTGACAATGTCTTCTGGTCTCCACAGGCACCAGGCACAGAAGAACAGACATACATGCAGACAAAACACTTATAAAATAAAATGTAATAAAATAATAAAATACATCATTTTTACAATGGGGAAAAAACCCCGTGGAGACTGAGGGAAGAGGACACTCAATCTGCTCTGCTCTCTGAATGTGTGCATGGTTACACACATGTACCAATGTATCATTCATCCCTGTTGCCCAAATCAGACCTTTCTCCCAGTGCCTTTCAGACACAGGCTGAGATTCTTAGCTATTGATTATTGATCAGGTAGGCTGACCTTTCATTCTTGAAAGTTTAAATATACGATGGTGTGTCACTTTCCTCCATAGTAGTTAACAAAGTTAAATATTCACTCCTTGGCTATTGGGATTGTACTTGCCCTTAGCACCTCCTCTCCTTCCCACTTCTGCCTCCACAGATCACTTGGGCGTGGCAGTTGTGGTATGAAGTAATATAGAGTTGGAACCTCACATCCTACAGAAAAGATCTTGCTTGGGAGAGAAAGAGTGAAAGACAACCAGCAGCACTGAGACTTTATCCACATCATTAAGTTAAATCCAAGCATCTGCTCGTTTAGCATGCCTTTGCATGGCTGGTATTCTTTTTTTCGCTTTGTGTTTGTGAAGTTTTCCACCTAGACAGCATAAAGAGTATAAGTAATTAATTCTAGTCAGCTACAGACTTGTGAGATCAGTGTTTTGTATTGACTTTTTAGATGCAATAATCATAAATAACAACACTTAAGTTCAACAAGATACTATATACCATATAGAAAAAAGTTAAGCTTTTCTCTCACTTAAATTTTTGGAATGTTCTTTTCCAGAAAGTGTTACTATTATCATGTCAGCAATGTGGCCATATAAGGTATGTAGAGCAGTTAACTACATCTTCAGATAACTTGAACCTGACTTGGTGGGTATTAGTGATTTTCTTTGGTCACTCTCATAGTGAAATAGTATAGTGGAAGCTTAGAGCCATACCCTGGCTATTAACTATCTTACTTTATCCTGAAATACAAAAGTATAACCCATAATTATTTTCCAGAATAAATGGTAAACTGTGATTTGTTGAAATAGTTGAGCCAGTTTGATGGTTTGGTATTTTCTTATAGAAAGGCAAAGTATATAGTTGATGTACTTGGTACAAAAGGAAAAGATACCATCTTCATGTTAGAGGTAAGGGCATTAAGGAGAGTCACTGAATAGAGCAGGGGCAGCAGGGTGGAAGAGAATGGTCTCTGATAGATGCTTCCATGCTCCAGTGTGTGTGTGTGTGTGCGCGCGCATGTGGACAAGTGGTGCACTGTGGGCATCTGTTATTTCATCATGAGTTCCATTGACAGAGATTTTATCACTGGAAAATAGTTGTAAAAGAATAAAATAGTAAAATTCCAGAAAATATCTATCATTATTGATATAACCATTAAAATATTAGAGAAATTAATGTGTGTGATATCAATCATGTTGATATGGCTGATAAATCAGAAAAATAAATGTGTGGCATAGCAGACAATGTGTGGCACATGAGTGTCTTTTTGAAAAAACAAATAGGCTTCTAGAATGTATTGATGCCTCTTACCTAAAACTTTGGGGCTCTTTGAGCGACACCCCCTCATTTTCCCATCCTTTTCATCAGTCATCTGCTTTCAGCTTTCATGCGTTTGGGTCTTTAGATTTAATATGTAATGAGGTTTGAAAATCTTTCCCCAGCTTATTTTACTTAGCATCTACTCATTGTAGAAAATGACAAAATTTCCTTTAACACACACGTGCACACACACACATACACATACATACACACATGCATGCACATGCACGCACACACAGATACACATGCACACATGCGCCCCCCCATATATATATTCTTTATCCACTGATGGGTACTAAGGTTGATTCCATTTCTTGACTACTGTGAACAATACTGAGCATGGGATACAGATATCTCATTGGTATGCTTCTTTCTCTGTTATATTAAATGAGATCTGGTGACAGGTATAGTGAAGACAGTAACCAAGAAACACTAATGAGTGCTGGGCTAGCACATCAAAGGTCATACAGCAACTGTAATGATCTAAACAATGTCTGCAGTTTCTATTACTGCCAAAGTCATAAACACTAGAAATACTTGTATGATTTTCTACTTCCCTTTCCCTCTCAAGCACCACGGCCTCCTAAGTATTAACTGAACACTACAGGATGACACTGTTAAAAGGGAGGCCTCATACTGAGGACCGCCTTCTTTCCTGTATTCGAATACACATTTTTCTCATCCAGATATTATAGCTATGGAGGAGATTTAATAATCAACTTTTTTCTCTGCTATAATTTTTTTTTGTTTTTGTTTTTTTTTGAGACAGAGTCTCACTACATTGCCCTGGTGGCCTAAAACTTGTTTATTATCTGGCTCTATTATATCTGATTATATTAAAGGCCATATTTATTATTTTACAACTCTAAAAAAGCTTCCAGGTTTAGTTGCAAGAGAAACGATGACATTTCTCTCGCTGTTCTCAGGCAGACACTGAGCATTGACTCTGTCCTGGGCTGTACAAGAGTGAGTGTGGATGTCAGCACCCTGCCCATCTCGACTGGCTTGCACTGTTGCTCTTGTGGTTAGTCATTTGGGGTGTGGTTGTCCATTTGCCTCAGAAGCCAGAAGTGCCTTGTACTTTACTTCTGGTTCACCCACCCCTCTGTCCTCAACCAGTAGTGGAAAAGACTCAGATATAAATTCCCTTCTCTCTCTTTCCCATGGAGGCAGGACTCTGAAATGTGTATTCTCTCTTGTCTCATGTACAAGCTTTCATGTACATGAGCCCACGGGGGCCATTCTAATTCAAACACCACAAGGGCCCACCAGGTTCTTCAGGCTCCTACATCACAAACATGTTAGTCAACACCTTTAAGAACTGGACTCCACCACTCTGCTGCTGACCTGTTTCTTCCCAAAAGAATTCCTTATGCTCATCTGTGGCCTGGGCAGCAAGGTACCCTTACTTAAGGAGAGTGGCCTTACTCCCTCTTCTTTTAGTCTTTACGAAAAATTTGTCCTTGTAACTAACTTAACATCACTTACCCCTCAGTGGTTGTATTCTCTCTCTCACATTTCTTTCTTCCCCATCCCCCACCAGTGTTTTTGGATCATCCCCTAAGGGCACTACTTGAGCCAGGCTCCTCATTTTAGAGTCCATTTCTACTGAAGCTCAAATTCAGGCAGTGATGAGGAAGGACAAGGGAATGGATGTCCTTTCACTAATTCAGTTTTTCCCTGAGAGCCACACACAAAAGAAAGTAGAGGACAATGGGAGCCAGTGTAGACTAGTGACAGAGTTTTATTTTCTTAAAACACAGAAGTAAAGACTAAAAGAAGAAGGAGTAAGGCCACTCTCCTTAAGCAAGGGTACCTTGCTGCCCAGGCCACAGATGAGCATAAGGAATTCTTTTGGGAAGAAATAGGTCAGCAGCAGAGTGGTGGAGTCCAGTTCTTAAAGGTGTTGACTAACATGTTTGTGATGTAGGAGCCTGAAGAACCTGGTGGGCCCTTGTGGTGTTTGAATTAGAATGGCCCCCGTGGGCTCATGTACATGAAAGCTTGGTCCAAAGTTGTTAGAACTGTTTGGGAAGGTCTTGGAGGTATAGCCTTGTTGGAGGAAGTGTGTCACTGAGGAGGTGGGCTTTGAGGTTCAAAGGTCTATGCCATTCCCGGTTAGCTTTTCGTCCATATGTGTTTTGTACTTGTGGATTACATAGAAGCTGGTGGTGATGGACTCCTGTCCCTCTAAAACTGTAAATCCGAAATAAACCCTTCCTTTTATACTTTTCCTTGGTCATGATGTTGCCCTCTCTACCTCCTGATCGTGGACTAAGCTGTAAGCTCTCAGCTATTGCTCCAGGGCCATGCCTACACCCATGCTTCCTGACATGATGGTGAGGAATTCTAACCCTCTGAAACTATAACCCCCACCAGCCTCCCATTAAACGGCTTCTTCTGTAAGTTGCCTTGGTCATGGTGTCTTGGTCAGCAATAGAAAAGTAATGAAGACAGCTTATAAGAGGTTGAGAAATTGACAGTAAAAGATTAGCATTCACAGAGTATCTCACAGATATGCCCTTTAAAAGGTATTTTATGCACATGAATGCATTTAATCTTGATAACCCAATAATGCACTTTAACTTTTTTAAAAAAAGATTTATGTTAGTTGTCGATGATTTGTACATTCTAAAGTTTTGTATAGTTCCTTATTAGAAGTTAAACTTTGGGATTTTTGAGATTTTGTTATTAAAATAAAATTTTAATCATTTTTTGTTTTTATTATTCTATTATTTATTTTTACTTCAAACATATATACATTTCGTGTGTTTTGATGAATCACCTCTTTTCTCCTGTGATTCCTTTTCTGTCCCTCCCACCATTTTTCCTTCCCTACTCAATGCACTTCTTCTTTTTTTTTTTTTTTAAACTCTCACTGAATCTACCTAGTACTGCTCTACTGCACATAGGTGTAGGACCCTACTGCACATGGGTGTAGGGCCATACTGCACATGGGTGTAGGGCCATACTGCACATGGGTGTAGGGCCATACTGTACATGGGTGTAGGGCCATACTGTACATGGAACATGGGTGTAGGGCCATACTGTACATGGGTGTAGGGCCATATCGCACATGGGTGTAGGGCCATACTGCATATGGGTGTAGGGCCATTTCCTGGACCCAGGAAGCCTTTTAGGTGCCACATTCCTGAGTAAAACTGACTTTCTACCATCTAAGAGTCACCAGCTGTCAATAGCTCCTCAGCTAGAGGTGGAATTCACGACCTCCGGCCCCCTGCCCTCCTCTGGCCCCCTGCCCTCCATGCTGGGCTTTGGGTTGGTTTGAGCTTGTGGAGGCCTTGTGTATGCGGTTCTAGCTGATGTGAGTTCACGAATGCTACTGTATTGCCATGCATAGCAAGGACTGTTTCACGGCTGGCACCCACTGCTTTTGGCTTTTCCAATCTTTCTACCCCTTCTTTGGCAATAATAACTGCACCTTTGGTGAGAAGAACGTATCTTAGTTGTTTTTCAATTGCTGTAATAGAACACCATGACTAAGGCAACTTATAGAAGGAAGGGTTTGCTTGACACTTTTACAGTTCCAGAGGACTAGAAGTCCATACCATAATGGCAGGGAGCATAGCAGCAGGCAGGCAGAAAGGCATGGTGCAGGAACAGCAGCTGAGAGCTCACATTAGCTTCACAAGCCGGATGCAGAGAGGGAACATAGGAAATTGTGTTAGTCTCTCAAAACCACAAAGCCTCTTGCCAGTAACACACCCCTTCCAAACACAGTTACACCCCCCTAATCCTCCCCAAACAGTTCTCCAAGCTGGGGTCTAACTATTCAAATATGAGCCTCTGAGGGTATTTCTCATTCGAACTGTCACAGGATGTGACCCAGATCTCTTTTAGAGGTGCATGCCACAGTTTCTTATTCTCTGTTGATCAGTTGTGGGTCTTTGTTCTAATCAGCGTCTACTGCAAAAGAAAGATTCTATGGTGCACTGACCTGTGGGTATAAAGACAAGAACTTAGGGGGTTGTTTAATACTTTGTCCGCTTAGTAGAGTCGCAGTATCAGTTTCTCCTGTAGGGTCTACACCCCAGCCAGCTGCCAACTTTTGGCCCAATTCCTAGCTTTCTCTCTCGGGTTCTCAGAATCCAATTCCAGTTGTTGTGCTTTCAGGGCAAGCACTGCTATCAACTGAGGCATCTCCACATCCCTACACCTTGTGAACTTAATATTCTTCTAATTAACCCCTCTACACCTGCTACCCAATGCTCTACACACCCTGGAGAGCCTTCCAGCTTTACTTCACTATTTACATGTAGTGGTTTCTCCAGGTCCCTCCTCTTCTCAGAGGTCCTCTTTGCACGCACATTGGTGAAGAATGGATGCATAGCTTCTGCTTCTGACCTCAGTTCACTTTGGGAAATATCTTCCCTGGAGCAGGCATATCCTTCTAAAGGGAGCCTAAGACTGTGCATACTAACTTTGCCACATAGGTTAGGGGGTGTCGGAGGGTAGAAGCCATGTGAGTGTTTCCTTACAGTGATGGGTGCATCCCAGTTTCAGAGTTCTTAAAACTGCACAACATTTGTATTATAATGGAGAAGATATAAGGAATTGATTTGACTCCTAGGGGAAGAACAAATGAGTCAGAGATGGTCTCAGTGGCTAACGATGCAGAAAGAAACCTATTTTTTGGATTTGGGAGCTGAGAGTGTCATTTCTCCAGAATTCTTTGATCAGAATGATCTTAGCACTTTGAGCTTTGGACATTGCCTTGTCCTGTCATAAACTATATAGAGATTCATTTCCAGTATATTATAAAACCAGAAATGGTTTAGTGGAAGGTCTGAGGGGTTTAAGTGTCCAGTTGTCTCGCGATATGTTAGTCTATCATCTTGCTGTTTGCTTTTTAATTTTAAAAAATACACATCAGTCCAGAGCTAACTATTGATACTTGAACCAGAATTACTAAAGGGGAATTTGTGATGTTCAAAGGTGGGTTCCAAGACATGTCTGAGGAGATGAGGTAAGGGGTATAGCCCATCTGTCTCTTTCACAATAATGCAGCAACACTAGGATTTGTGATGCAACCTTACCTTGCTCACGAACAGGGCTTTCATTTGCTCCAAATAGCACCGGTATTTACCACTGTATTTTTTGTCTTTGATTTTTCTCTTAAATATATTGTGAACCCCAAGCCCTGCTTCTGAAGTGTGTACCGTCTCAGTCACAGCCTTCCTGATCTGGGCAGGCTGGTGTCTAGTCTTAGATCTCATTCCTCACCTAGAAAGCATAGCTGGCTTCTCTCTGATGGACAGACAGAAAAAATCGCCAATCTAATCGTGATTCCAACTGATTTGCGCCCCCCACCAACCCCCTTACCCCCCACCCTCCCACCATCCTCAATTTGTAGGAGTTAAGAAAGTTTCTTTGTGTGCTTCTGCTGGACTGTGCCTTCGCATTCCATCCTTCTGGCATCGTGTGACTGATAGTCATTGTTTTATCCCCCTGCTAGCTGATGGCTGTGATTAATTTGTTGCTCAGTGTTTCCCTTTGAGCTTCAATGTACTGTCATTAGGGTAGAGAACTCTGCTGACAGACGGCACCCCGGCCACCCCTGCTCACATGTTTTGCTTAGTTATAACAAAAGCAGATTTATAACTATGGATGAGATGCACAATTTCATTAAAAGGAAAACAAATGATAATTTTAGTATTTAAACGAAGAAGCAAAACAACCTTGAATAAAAGATGAATATTTATTTTGAAAAAATTGTTTAACAAGTATTGCAAAAATGTGCATAATTTGATTTCATTTCAGATTTGCTAATCATGTATTTGGTGGAAGCTAGCCACAAGGAACACACTTAGTTTGGATCTCATTTGAAAGAAATCAACTTATTAAACTTTGTGTTTAAGCAGTAATGATACAACTCTGATTATTTGGTTGACTTTCTAAAATTCTTACAGAAACAAACTTTGACAGCATGGTTGTTCATTCCTGCTTGGGAAATTCAAGTCACATTTGTGGTGAAGTGCATACTTTTCTGTCTTCTACCATAATACTTAAAGAAAACAAAAAGACCATCGTCCTGGGAAGATGTCTCAGTGGGTAAAATGCTTGCTGTACAAACATGAGAGTCTGAGCTTGAACTTCCAGGATTCACAGAAAGCCAACCTCAATAGCTAGCTCACTCCTGTAATCCCAGTGCTTGTGAAGAAACATAGGATGCAGAGACAGAAGAACCCCTGGTGACCTATTGGCTAGTTAACCTGTCATACACCACGATAAACAAGCAACAAAGAAACCCTGTCTCAAACAGGGTAGAAGGCAAGAGTCCACATCAGAAGCTGTCATCTGTCTTCTAGACTCTTGCTGTGGGGCGCACACACACACACACATGTACCTTCACTCACCAACATGCACGCATAACCACACACATACACATATCACACACCAAAGAAAACATGCCATGACAATCCATTTATGCTTTCAAGGTCATGATACTTAGGTCTGATGTTTGCTCCTTCAATTCGATCAGCATTTATTGATCATCTACTGGATTCTAGGCACCCAACTAGCACACACAGTCCCTGACCTCAAGTAGCTGGCAGTCTAGCAGAGACAGACACATAAACAGACAACTGTAATCCCGCAGTTAGACTGTGATTGGCTTTGGGGTATTTCACAAATTCTTTAGTCACACATTTTCAAACAGTTTCTTGGGTCACTCCCGCAGATGGCTCATTTCCTCCACTGTGTTTTGATCCATCCTAATCTTATTTTCATTTTGCCTTACTTGGCTCCTATCTCTTCTTTGACCAGAAAAATCTCTGTAAATGCTGTACAGCCATTAGCAAAGTCCATAGAACGTCTAGATGAGTCGGCATGCAGATGAGGCTATAAAGACAAGTGAAAAATGGTTTACAAAATTGTAGACGAAGGATGACTAAAATTTATATAAATCTATGTCATATGTGTCAAATATATAGCTAATATACTTGTTTATAATGTAGACATATTTGGGAGAGTATTTGACCATCTGTTAGCAATGGCTACTTTAGGGAAAGGGGCTGATGGGGATAAAATTGATTTTTTTCTTCATATAATTCTGTTCTATTTGATCTCTCTCTCTCCCTCTCTCTCTCTCTCTCTCTCTGTGCATGTGTGTGCATGTGTGCATGTGTGTGCGTGTGCGTGTGTGCATGTGGAGGCCAGAAGCCAGCTTAAAACATTGCTTTCTTATGTGTGATGCACCTTGTTTGTGTTGTTGTGTTTTTTTTGTCTTAAGTGTATGTATATGTGGTATGTATATTCACACACGTGGTCTCATATGTGTATGTGCGAGTGTGTGTGTGTATGTGTTGGACCACAATCGATGTTGAGAGTCTTCCTTGATCACTTCCACATTTATTTCCACATTTATTGAGACAAGGTCCCTCAGTTGAATATGGAACTCATTGATATCACTAATCTTGCTAGCAAACTTGCTCTCTGGGTCCCCTTTTCCATCTTGAGAACATTGGACTTTCCATCTGAATTAAAATTGATCATTGGGATGAGAAACTTGGCCTTCATTTTCATATGGTGAGTGGTTTAACTACAATCTTCCCTATCCCCACCTTGTTTTCTGACACAAGGTCTCTCACTAGCTTTGAGGATAACTTGTCTGTCCAGTAAGGCCCAAGGATTGACATATATCTCCCCTGCACTGGCATTATAAGAGCGTACCATCATACCTGGCTTTTTTTTTCTAATATGGGTGTTGGGAGTGGACTTTAGTTCATTGCGTGTGAAAGTCAAGGACTTACAGATTGAGTTATCTCCCCAGTTCTCTATTTTATAAACATAAATGTGAAAAAAATAAAAGTACTGCTTAGCTATTGGCATCCAAATTAAAGGATGCTAAACACCTTATAATCTCCTCTTCTCAACACAATGTGTCCCAAGCTCCCATGTACATCTTTCTATGAGGCAGGAGCCCCTAAACCATTGAGTATATTTTTAAAATTATACATTCTTTGGGATTTTCATATATGAGTATATTGTGTTTAGACTGTATCCATCTTCTATTCTCCCTTCTAACTCCTTCCAGAACCCAGTCACATCCTATTTCCAATTTTTCATGTCTTCCTTTTTGGCCTGTTTTTACTCCCTCCTCCCCCTCCTTCTCCTCTTTATCTTCTTCCTTTATAGCACATGGAGTTAATATAATGCTGTCTATATGCACATGGATGTAGGGCCATCTACTGGAGCATGGGAAACCTACCATGGACCAAACCACCAAAGAAAATGGACTTTTCCTCCAAAGCAGCTATAGACTTTGAAAGGCCCCTCAATCAGGGGCGGGACCCTGTGAATCCCTGCCTTATTCACATTGGAGTGTTGACTGACTTGATCTTATGTAAGTCGTAAGCATGTGATCATACCTATTTGAGTTCGTGAGGGCAATAGACCTGCCATATTCAGAAGACAATATTTCACAGCAGTCATCCCTGACTTCTCTCTCATGTGACGTTTCTGTTCCTGCCTTTGCTGTGTTCCCTGAGTAATGTGAGAGAGGCAGTGCAATACAGATGTCCCAGTTAGGGCTGGGAGCATGTCTCTTAATGCTTTGAGTAAAAATGTATTTGCTGAGTGGCAGTCATGTGTTCTGGGAACTCATCTCTGTTGAACCCCAGTCCAGTGGCTTATTACCCTGCCTGCCTTGCTGTGTCTTTTCCTGCCCACTCCAACTGCTCTTCAAGTTGTACCTCCTCTGCGAACCCGACTTTCCTTCTCTCTCCACTGTGTCTTGAACCATTCATTCAAAAGAGGCTTTGGAAGATTCATACCACCCAAGAATTCTGAGAGAAGAGCAAACAGATCCTCTCTATCTGTATCCTTTCCTCCCTCATTCAATAGTCTCTGCTTACGATGGCACTGGAGCTAGAGTATGGAATCTGGTAGAAGCAAATCTTCCTGAAGTGGAGAAGAATTCTAGGAAACACACAGGAATGTTAATAACCTACTCAGGAGCAGCCTGGGCGCTACCAGGAGAGAGCACCAGAGGGTGAAGAGCCACACTAAGGATTCACACCAGAGATGAGTTTGGAAAAATTTCCTTGGGAAAGTCCAATTTCGTCAAGGGTTGAAAGATGAGAAGAAACACCACTGGGTGGGAGCCCAGGTGGGAAGAAGCAGGTGCAGAGCGGCAGTGAGAGGTGGCAAGTATGGGCCATCCCAGAGAGTAGCAGGGCTAACCCAGGCTGATGGAGGGGCAGGCAAGAGCACCTCTGATGTGGCTTTGTATGCTACTTTAAGGGGTTTGAGTTTCATTATGAGAGGAAGGTTGGAGGTGATTTGGAGGGGAGGGCCCAGATTACACTGGCCTTTTCAAAAGATCCCCCAACTGATGAGAGGAAATAGGTTAGAGCTAGAGGTACTTTTAGCAGTGGGCATGAGCAGAGTGTGTTCACTAATGGTTTTGACCATTAGGAGAAGGACTGACTTTCCATCAGCTTAATCACTCTGTGACATCTCCATTATCTCCACAGCCTTCATATGGTTCTAGACTTTTCACCTTTTACAAATGAAAAGACTCAAATTTACACTGTATGAAAGAGGCTAACTAAATCACCAAGAAATAGATTCAAAGGAAATCAACTCTATTTTATAACCCACGATTGTTAGTTAACCACTAGACCTCACTCAACAGAATGTTGAAAGATCATACACTGATATACTTAGTCTTGCCAAGGAGAAGGACAGGGATATTGACACACTGTTGGTGAGGTTGAAATGGAGAATGGAAAGCTCAGAGCATCTTCCAAAAATAAGCATATTTCTTCCCTGTGGCCCAACAACTGCCCCAGAAGATAAGTAAAAGACATTTACAGCATCAGTCATTCTGATCACCTTCCATGGAAAATGACAGTGTGACATGAATAAATCCATTATGGCATATTTTATATATCAGGATAACATATGGCCTTAAAATGAACCACAGCTATCTCAGCAATGGAAGGTCTATACGTGAGTAAATGTGTCCTCTGCCTGTGATTTCATAAAAGGTTACAATAGGAAGGTCATTCCACACATTAGGAATCAGGGTGCCCTTTGGCCAGTGAGAGGTAGAGTGTGGCAGTGGGTCAGGGGCTCAGCACAAACTGTGAGGTGCTTTTCTATTTCTAGAATCTTTCTATGTGTTTTGTGAATGTGTTTATGCTGGGATAAAATACTGAGTGGCATTTTAGGCTTTATTCTTTTCTGTGTGTTTGTTTTAAAGGAGAAGGAAGAGAAGACAGCACACTGGAGCTCTCTTCCTTGCTCTGTGCTTGTGGCAGGGGTAACCTGAGCATTAAGCTTGGCTGGTGTTTTGTGTCTGGTCTCTCCTTGTGTCATTTCCTGCCTCACATACTTTCTCCACACTGCTAAGCTGGGGGACACTTTTAACAGTGTTCTCCATGCTGTTTGAGAGGAAGTTTTTTATTTGACCCCTGACTTTGGAGGTGCAGTCCTTTTTAGTCCAGCTCTCTTCATGTCCTGTATTTCACACAGTTCCTCTTTAGTGGTCCTTAGCAGTGCACGCCTCTGCACCCCAAGTGTTATACGCCAGGATGCTTCCTCTTTACTTTTCACATTTTAATACTGTCTATAATTCTTTCATGAAATATTTTATAGTTTTACAACCCCAAATATAACAAAAACATTGTCTGAAATCATAGCCTTTCTATTCTGACCTACCTAATTCTGTGTCTTTGGGTAAATTAGCCTATCTTTTGTGCTTCTTTAGGATGGGGGTGATGTTGAGGCAGGGTCTCATGCTGCCTAATATCCGTGTATAGCTGAGGATGGCGTTGAACTCCTGGTTTTCCTATTTCCAAATCCCAACTACTGGGATTCGATATGTGATCTGCCACATCCGGCCCATGCGTCCTTTGCTCTTCGTTTCTCCGTTTATCACGAGGATAACAGCAGTGCTTGCCTCATATTTGATAAGAGACTTAAGTGAGGTAATTTATAGAAGACACCGTGCTTAGAGTAGCTGGTCAATAATGAGAGTTCTTGTACACTGAGCAAGAGCAGGAAGGCCTTGTTCTTGCAGACCTGAAGAGGTAAACAGTGGGCGTGTGCCCTCTGGAGAGCTGCTCTGTTGAGAACAACTGGCAACCATTCTACCCTGTTCCCTTGGAAAAGCAGTCATTTCCGCTAAGTCTTAGTCCCAAAGAGAGGTCAGCCTAGTTTGTGACAGACACAAACAAAGCAAACAAGGGGACACATTTAATTTCTTTCAGACCTAGGTGATTATATAGTTGACAGGAGCTGGGGAGAGAGAAGAGTGCTCCATGTCTTAGAGTATCTTGAAGAAAAAGGCTTTAACAAATATATAAGAATCATATATAATTGGCACACACTTTGTTTGAATGCAAACACTGCTGTTAAAGTGGTGCTTAAAAACAGTTTGTTGGCCTTCTCTCCATACAGGAGAAACATTCCTCTCGTTTACACGACTCACTTGCTTAGCAAACCCTTATTTATCCTAGGATGCAAAGCATAATCTGCCCAACATCAGATCCTGAATTAGTGGAGTGTGAATTAATGGAATTCGAGGTGGCCTCTCTTCAACAACAGTGTCAAGAACGCTCTAGAAAATTACCTCTGCCCCCCTCTCTGTTTCTTCCGGCCTCTTATGCGTCAGTGGGCTTTCAAAGGAGATGGAAGAAGATGGGCTCACACACACATTCTTAGGACGTTTGAATAATTATTTATTGAGAAGCCACAGTTTCCCACACTTTTACAACTGTAGGCTTTTATATAAGGCAAAAAGCAAGATGGATCCACTACTTTCCACAGAAAGAAACAGCTCTACAGCGGACCCCAGGGTCGCTCAGTTACAGATCAAAGTGCAATGTACATGACAGATATAAAAAACAGCGTGGAACAAAATAATTGAAATTATGGTTACAGTCTACTGGAGGAAATATCCATATCTTATTATAAATACATTTATAGTCTAGGGTTGTTCATTTCAATAAGTTTTTTTTTTACATATACAGTTATTGAAACAGAAAAGCAAAATGTGACATTTAATAGGATAAACTTTCACAGAAGACAGTTGGTCTGAACCTTGCTCAATGCTACGTCTTGATCACATGGCCCCCTTGCCATGAAAATTAAGATAATTAATCCATTGATATGTAACTTTTTTGGTGGGGGAAACTACGTGGATAAATGCAAAGCTGCGTTTGCCAGGACACAAAGGGTCCATTGCTTTCAGTTTTAGGGGATGAGAAAAGTTCACATTGGCTGTTGGAAACACGCCTTTTTTTCCCTTCCCATAAACAAGAACAAAACGAAAACCAAAACCAAGCAGATCTATGCGCTTAAATTAATTTATTTATGTACTACTTTATATACCTGGTATCCACATCCATGAAACAGAGCCATGGAAACACACTTGCTCCATATCCTCTTCCCATCAGTGTATGCATAGTACAGGATAAAGCATCGTTGTGTTCTGCTAACAAAAGGGACACACCTAGCAGCTGAACTATGTATTCTCTCCATGAATGGTGTTTAAGAATGGTGTTCCATATTGCTTGTAAACATATAGACACAGAAATCAGGAAACCATTTGCTAATCTTGGTACCACACAGCTAAAATGGTAATTGTATTGGTGAACATCTCATGGGCATGGTGGTTGACAGAAAATTCCCTAATGGGGTTAACTAACAGACTAAAGACATGCATTGATTACAGGACTCCATCCTGGCGGACTCTTGGACCCAGAGAATGGTCTAATCATCTTCTTCATCTTCCTCATCGCTGTCCTTCATGCTGATACCTTGTAAGCCCCCACCCTCACTCACTGATGCCGTGGCTTCCTCCACAGTGAGACGGTTTCGGATGGTCTCATAGGTCTTGCTGTTTAAGGTGGAATCCAGGACCCCTTGCAATCGGAAATCTCTATAGGTTTTCTATGGAAACAAAAGATAAAGAGGTAAGAAAGATCTCATCCCAAGGTGAGGAGGGAGAGGATGCAAAGCAGGCACAAGTGTGAGAGCCATGACTTTCAGCTAAGTGTCACATTTTATGAATTGAAAAGTAAAAGCCGCCCCATTCAGATTTCACTTGGACTGAGAACCAAGACTCAACCGAATGACAGAAAACGAGAAGCCGTGGCAGGATAAACTGTGTTAGATGAGACAAAGCAAAGAACAGAAGCTTGTGTTTATTCAGATCCACAAAGGGAAATGTTCCATGGTTGTTTGCCTCCTCCCCCGGTCTACTTCTTTTCTTAGGTTATTATAACAATATGATCAACAGGATAAAGGGCCCTAACATACACATAATGAATGTATCAATTGATTATGGTATTTTGTGATTTCTGTTGCAGTCTGGTCTTTAGGATTTTTGCCTGTTATAATTGCGTGAGCCACGTCCCTCTGTCTCATCCACAAGATAGACATATGCATGTTGGTATATGAAACCTATTACAGGCAGCCACAGTGATGGGCAAGCTGGAGCGCTAATGCCTCATCAATATGTTGCAGGCATGTGACTCAGATCTCGTCTCCTTGGGAAATATCTGTATCCATTTCGTTCACAACTTTATGTTCTCAGGGAAGAAATCTGGCTCTTTTTCAAGAATAATGGCTGGTATTGCAGTATCACAAGCTCCTTCTTTGTTCCTTGAGGCAATTTCTCTCGGATTTCTTTAGGTAGTCCAAGGACTGTTTCCTGGAACCTCCTTGGCGTTAATTGAACATGACCAGAAGCATCTGGCTGTTGTCTGGTTCATTTTTTAAAATGGTCTTTCTGATTACAAGCTTTTTCATCACACTGCATGTCATTTCAGTGGCTAAGTCTCTACTCTTTCACCTGTTGATGCAGGAAACTTCATAAAGGGGTGAGAGACAGAATGGAAACGTATTTCAACATGACTCCCACATTATTTGTATTTTTAATATTTGTTCATCTAATGCAGTTACGGGATCAATAATCCCAGGGTCAATCCAATTTTAAAGTCACAGGTTGTCGTGACTATGGAGTTTATCAGCAAATGCAGTTTGGTTCTATGAAGCCCGTGGATTTAGCCACTCAGATCTGAATCCTTCCCTTGTCAGTATTAAGGTTCAGGTGAAGGAGGAGTGCAGCTTTCTGGATGAGAATGAATGAATGGATGAATGGAGTGTCTGTTGAGGCAACCCTTGGGAATTTGCCCTGAGCTGCTGCTGGAGGACTCTGGCTCAGTCCACTGGGATGGAGTAGTAAGGATGAGTACCACTCTGGAGGAGGTGAAAGCTCCCTTTCTGTGGTTTGGCACTGTGTACATGTTTGTTTTTGGCAGATGGCAAAATTTAAGTCTCTTATATATTTTTATCTTCAAATACTGCTAGGTTTTAGACACAGATCTGTAAATGACAGTTATAAAAAGATAACCTGAAAATACTAAATTGTTATATTTTTCTTTTTATATCTACATGGTCAGATAAGGGTCAAATAGAAAACATCTCCTATACGCTACACACATTAAGAAAAGAAAAGAAGAAAAGAAATATGCCCGAAAAGGAATTCAGAGGGTCTGGCAGTGCTTAGTGAACTTGCCTTAAGAAACTGACTTAAAAAACAAACAAACAAGAAAATTAAGCTGAGTACACCATTCAATACAGATATTTCTTTTACAATAGCTGAAGCTCCATACTGGCTGCAACCTTCTGCTGGGTGGAGGCTTTGTGGGATCAAATGCAGATGATAATAACTCCTTAATTACACACAATGGAATGGTAATTGGGCTTTAGTCAGCACTGGGGTAGAGGAGCACCTTCAGGGGGATGGGACGAATCCAAAGGAGGCCAAGAAGCAGGGTAGGGGAGATTTTTGGCAAACTGTTAAGAGAATTCAGCTATGCTTATTACTAAAATATTTTAATGGAGATTTTTGTGCGTTGAATAGGAGTTTTGCATATGAACGTTTTTAAAATACCCTCTATGGTGAGGCATCAAATGGAAACTGAAATGATCAAAAAACGTATTTACCCCCTTCTGTGATCTTATTATTTCATGTAAACCACTGTGATTTCACGCTGAAATAATTATCATTAGTCCACGGCACACACATAAGAACAGGGGGAAAGAGCTCCTTCCAGGGTATGTTATCTCACCTTTGTGAACCCTTACGTTTGATTGTGTACACGCATTGTAAGAGAAACCACTTCAATTAACTATGAGAACAATATTGATTTGCATTCTGATAATGATCACAGAACATGTTTAGAAATAGCTTGGGGTAAATATTTCCATGAAATTAATTGTGGCAAAATTTTATTTAATTAAACCATAAATGAAATCGGTGATTTATGCAATTAACATAATAGTGCCCAAAGCAAGCTTTCAAAAGTGCAATGCAAAGAAAGGCACAAGAGTCTCTGTGACATTTTGTTCGTGGCAAATCTTTTCCTTTATAGACAAAGATACCAGCGCCTACCCCACCTTTTAAAAACCAAGCTTGCCGTTGATGTCTCAGTGAAAAATTAATCAGGCACCACAAAGGAATTTCATAGGACTTTTTTTTTTTCAATGCTGTTTGAAAAATCACCGTGTTGTGTATGTAGATGGAGATTTTTTTGTGTTGTGGAAGTTCTGCAGCTTGCCAGTGAAGTGTGTGTGTCTCAGTTAGCTACTTGCAAAGGGGAGGGGGTGCTTTGTTCCTTTACCTTTACCATCCTAATTAGCGTCTTCAGTTGGTAAATGTGAAGCTGCAGGTCCATCCGGTCGGTCAGCCAGGTGCAGATGATGTTCATGGAGCTGTTGTACCATTGCTGAAAAAGAGACAAGAGGTCTCCAGGCAACACATCATGGAGTGGCTAGAGAACAGGGTGGGGACAGGTCATCTTTGAGCACCTGCTTGATTCCGGCAGAGAGAAGAGGGTTAATCAGAACTGGAGAGAACAGATGCCATGACCATCAGATCACACAGATGAGGTGCTGGCTCAGTCTAGACTAGGGCAGTGCGGATCGGGGATTGAACCTGGGACTCTTGTACTACACATGGCACACATGGGGTCCATGTCTGAAGACTGTCTCTCGCGCTCCTGATTCTTGTCTGAAATGGACCGCTTTACTCCAGTGTGACTTGAGGCATTGTCTCCAGGGTGAGAAGAGGGATGGATGGGGTGGGGGGGGTGCCCTCACTGGCACCTAACGTTTGAGAATGACCCCCACTGGTGCAACTCTGAGAACTAAGTAGAGAGCCCTAGGAATCGACGGGTGGGTATTTATGACCATTTGTCTGACTGGGGCATTCCTACTATGGACAGCAAATGAGGATTTCTCTTTAAGGGCCAAACTGTTCTGGGCAGCGTTTAAGTGCCCTTGCATTAGCTGTGCAATCTGTTTTAATCTCAGCAGAAAAAAAATATGGAATATAAGAGGGAAAAAAACTATCTACAAATGAGCTTATTACAAGCTGTTGAAATCATACTTCCCCTTATGGGGGTTAAATTTTGCTTCTTGTCTGTGAAAAATGCTTGAAGCTGTGTCACTTTAGACTGCCACCCCTGTGGTGCAGGAAGTCTCTGGTGCAGTATAATTTTGCAGTACTGCTCATATATTCATAAATCTCACTCAGAGACATATGAACAGTGTTATGAAGTGTCAGTTTGAAAAAAAAAATCTAATCTTTTAAACTTCACCAGGTTTCATTACGCTCTGCCGCTTATACCAAACAATTTACAAATAAAATGAAAAGGTGTGGATGGACCTATACACTTATTTATGTGACATCTATATGAACTGTGCACAGGAAAGATGCAGGAAATAAGATGAAGATAAAAGAGGAGGCAGAGAACCGAGGCGATGCATACGCTCACACTCACCAGCACACAAGGCACACACACATCGCACACCAGTGGGGATTCAAAAACCATAAATAAAAACATGTTTCTGATGGTAGCTCCACCCTTTCTCACCTAAAGATCATCCAAAATCAGTTTATGCCTAACACTCACAGTTTTTCTGAAGCCTTGTTTCTGACTTAATTTCTTTAAAAAAAAAAATTAATTTGGGGTTTTACTTGCAAGGTAGAACTGCCAAGTTTCACCTTGCAAGAAACTACAGAGTCGCAGCCATGGCGTATAGACCCTCTTTGCATCTTTCTTATCTAGGCTCCTTCCTCATCAGAGCCAAGTATGGCTCTCCTTGGAGCCTAGCCGCAACAGGGACCACACTACCCCAACCGAGGCAGCATTCAGCCTCACAGCCAACTCCTGCTCTTTTAAAGATCATGGAGGAGAAACTGTCAGTTGTAAGAACCTTCTGTCCCTCCCCAGGGAGCAGGCGGCTGGGGGTGGGGATTTCTTGCTGAGATGGGCAGTTCACTCTCTAGAGGGTGTGTGATTGTTAGGGTCAAGCTGCTTGAGGCATGGACAGGTTTTCCCCTCTAGGGGTGAGAACATTTTTTCCTGAAACTTTCTTTTTTTAGGGAGGGGTAGTTGTGTGTGGAGGGTGTTTTTGGCACCTCCTGTCTTGGGATTTTTTGTTTGCTGCTACTACATCTGGGTTTGTTAAGTGGCTCTGGGGACAGGACAAGTCTTGGATCATAGGTGAGCATGTGGCTTTAAACTGCTTCAGCAGCTAGGGGATATCCTGGGTTCGCCTAGGCCTCCACCTTAAACTTACTTTCTGTATCTGACATGTAATCTGCATTATTCCAGGAATAATTTGTTCTTATCTTTGTCCTTCCAGGGGTTGGAGGGTGACCTTCAAGAAGCTCAAGTGACTACGTGTCCAAATATATGTGCTGAGAGCCCTGTGATGGATACATGTCTGGGACACAAAAGGGAAGTGTGGCACTCTGGCTTCTAGGCAGAGGTGGCATTTTTCTTTGGCTGTGACAACAGGCAAACCGGCGCTGGCTTCTATCACTGCCAGCAAGCCTGGTGCATCCTGCCTTTTTCTCTTCACTGAGAGACGCGCCACCTTTCAGGAAAAAAAAATATAGCACCCCCTTCCATTTTACATAGGCAGTTCTCACTCTTGTAAATGGCTTTAAAATAGCACAATAAATAAATAAGAATTAAAAGTACAGATGACAAGGTAGGCTGCTGTCAACAGTCCTGCACCATTGAGGAAGGCGAGGGAGGGTGTGCATACAGAAGAGACCAGTGCATCGGAGCACATTCCCATCCCAGCAGCATGAACACCCTGGAACATCCAATCTTCTCCTGAATCTCACATCTAGCAGGAGAAGTGTAAAAAATGTATGATGCCCCATTGGCTACACACTCAAAGAGGCAAAAGGGAGAAAGTAAGTCCTTTCCAAACCTTATGCTCAGTAGATGGAATCAGAGGCGCTTCTAGATGAGGCACAGCCAGTGCTAACTTGGTTTTCCAGCATGGGCGTCAAAAGGCATTTAGATGTCACAGAAAGAAGTAGGTACTGCCTTCTAGAACTTTAAAATGTTAGGAGGTGACGGGGGATCTTCCTATCCATCGGAAAGGAGGAAACAAAGGCCCAGAGAGGGGTGGTGACTTTTCAGTGTCATACAGGAAGTGAGAGTCTCCAACATGGGCTTCGTAGTGAAATAGATGGTGATGTGCAGTCTTCCCTCTTTGGGGGTACAGGAGTGTGATGGTCATCAGAGGCAAGTGGCTGCATCCCTCTCCAAGTCTCTAGCTGGGGATGGCACATGAATTACTAAAAAGCAGGTCCCAGAGGAGGGATCTCGCCAGAGCCAGGCTTGCTGTGCTTTATGTCAATCCTAGTGCAGCAGATTTGTAAGGATTCTTTGAAAGAGAAAATTTATAAAACGGCGAAAGTTCTCCCTATTTTTGTTTTGTCTTTCATTTAAAAAGGCCTCGTCTGGAACTATTTTAACACCTGAGCACTAAATTTTTGTTAACAAATGCTTTAGGAAGGAGAATTAGGAATTGACAACACTCACTGAATATTTTGAATATAGTCATGATTTGTTGTTCCTTAATTTAAGGCCACTGATTTGAAACATCCCAAACAAGGCTACTTTAATCCTAAAGACATGCTGGAGAAGGAAAATTTCCAGTAGACTGGACTCTGTAGTCATTTGGGAAAGGCTGGAACATAAAAGGATGCTCACTTCAGCTCTGGCCTGTGGGTTAACTGCAGCTGAGTCCAAGGCTCTGTTTGGAAAGGAGCTAAAAGGCCAATGGGACATTGTCCTGCCTCCTCTTCCTTCTTCTCTTCTTTCCCACCCACTACCAACCTATATTTGAGATAAGCTCTCACTAAATCAACCAGGCTGGTCTTGAACTCATTCCCTGGCTCAGGCAGACTCTCAACTTGCAATCTTGCACATGGTTTCCGAGTAATCAGGACCACATGCCCACACCACCCAGCCTGGCCCTTTCTCTTCCACAACCATCTTTTGTATCATCACTTCTCAAAGTGACCTGTTTGACTTTAAATCTCATGGTCAAGCGATCTTCCCACCTCAACTTCTCAAATGCTGGGCTGCAGGTTTGTGCAGTGGCGTGGCTTCAGGGCTTCCTAGCATGCAGTATTGGAGAATGTTGGTCCTAAGACACATCTGAACTCAAGACTTTGAGTAAGGACTTTCATCCTTAGAGACTCAGTTTACTGATGAAAATGGGATCCATTTGTCTTTTATAGGATTCTTCTGATGAGTAATTAAAAGAATGCTTTGACACACTCATGCGTATACTGAGTAGATAGCCAAGCTGGTACCACCACTGCCTTCGACTCAGCCCCAGCCACCACCGATCATTACTATCCCTCATCCCTTTGAAAACTATGATGATATTCATCAAGGATCTTGGTACCTTAAGTTCAAGCTATTGAATATCTCAAATTCTAAAGTGTATTGTTAATTCCCCTCACTACATTCCACACGGGACAAGTGACTCTAACTTTTCTCTCTAGGTCTCCCCTTTGGTTGGATGGATGGAGGCTCCATGCCCTAGAAACTGAAGAGTTGACAGGTAAGATGAATAATTGATGACTGAGAAGGTAGGGCTCATGGAGTCAGAGCTTTCCCTCAGAGCTGGCCACTCTCAGTGAGTAACACAGACTGATGCTGGAGTGGTCTCTGCTGAGGTTCTGCCACCATAACTGCCACACAGATTTTGTTATTTCCTAATTTTTAAAAAAATGTGTTTATTTTTATTTTATGTGTATTGGTGTTTACCCTGTATGTATGTCTGTGAGTATGCCAGATTTTGTAGTTACAGACAGTTGTGAGCTGCCATGTGGTTGTTGGGAATTGAACCCAGGTCCTCTGCAAGAGCAGTCAGTGCTTTTAACCACTGAACCATCTCTCCAGCCCCGATTTTTAATTTTTTAAGACAGAGTCTTTTCATGTACTTCTGATTGTTCTGTACTTGCTAGACAAGGCTGGCCTCTTTCTTGCAGCCATCCTCCTGCCTCTGTCCCCTGATGCTAGGATACTGGGATTTGTGGTAAGCATTACCATGCCTGGCTATAAGTCTTAATTCTGGTCTCAACACTTTAGAATTTATTTGCTCTCATATAGAGACTTTGCTGTTTGTGGTACATTTCTTTCTAGAATGAGCCACATGTCGCAGATGAATGGCGGCAGAAACCAGGCACCAAGGCTGAAGGAGCATTTACACACTTGCATAAAACAAAGGTCATTTATCTCCTTAACATATGGAAACATCTTATCAGACCAGACGGGTCATAGACTCACAGATATTTGTCTTTAGTACCTGTTGCTGACAAAGTACAGTTTTGTGCAGAATAATGATATATATCTTCAGGCACGCATATTTCCATGACCATGTACAGAGTTAGCAAAAACAATTAACGTTTATAGAACTTGGGTTGCCACTATGTCCAGATCCTACACAGATTATACAAGCATGACAGTTAAATTGTTGAATTAAAACAACTATGAGAAGTTCCGCCGGGCAGTGGTGGCGCACGCCTTTAATCCCAGCACTTGGGAGGCAGAGGCAGGTGGATCTCTGAGTTCGAGGCCAGCCTGGTCTACAGAGTGAGTTCCAGGACAGCCAGGGCTACACAGAGAAACCCTGTCTCAAAAAACCAAAAAAAAAAAAAAAAAGAAAAAAGAAAAAAAAGAAGTTCCATTGTGTGTGTGTATGTATGAAAAAATGTTGTATAACTAGGTAATTTGAAGTTGTTTTTTTTAAACCACCAAATCAGTATGAGTTGTTTTTATTCAATTCAATTCTGCTAAGAAGGTAAGGATTGGCTACACAGAGTCAGTGTCAGTTCTAGGTTCTAGGTGGCTCACAGCCAAGCTGCTGGGTCCTGAGGTTCTCTCAGAAGTACATGGCTAAGACAATGCTGCTGAGGCTGTTTCTATTGGAGCCCGGGGCTTGACTGAGAGTAGAAAAGAATGACCCTTTAGAGAGTGGCTACACAGATAATCGGGACTTGGGGATACTGCCATGGCAAGCTACTCAATGGCTTTAAAGCCTTGGTGGGAAAAACCACTGTTGGGTACAGGAGAAATGAACTGAAAAGCCTTGGTGGGTGAGGAATGCCGCTTCTTAGCCTGAGTGAACATAGCTTCCTTTATACATACAGATCTAGATACTTTGGTAACTCCGTAATTGCTTCGGGAAGAAGTTCCTCTAGGGAAGTTTGTTTTCAATGGAAACTAGAAAAACACACTATCTTGAATTTTCCTAGGAGTTTTATCGCTGGGAAAGTTATAACACTAAACAAACGTTCAGTTCTGGAAACGATACGTCACAAACTATAGAGTTTTCAGTGGAAAGAGAGAACAAAATTTGTGGAGCTCTTGCATGTCAGATGGATTTTATTTTTCCTCATGAACTATAAGTATTGCCAGAACACACTAGAAGAGAGTCGCTTTCAGCAGAAAAGTCCCAAACCTGGCAAGACGAGCCCAGTACACAGCCTAGCCCTGTGGTTGCTTTTCCTTCTCTCTGTGTGGCCTAGGCAGGCCTTGATATTAGGGTCCTCCTGCCTCAGCTTCCCAAACAGCTGAATAATAGATTTATACTACTGGGTCCAGCTTCTCTTTTTTCTCTAAAGGAAATTTTACTGATGTATCCTCTGTTAACTGTAGTCCATGGCTTTTATTAAAACACATGCACATATGTATTCATACAGACACACACATGCCACCCTGTGCCATAATTAAGGATAATGTTTAGTTCAGTACCATAAAAAGGAAGCCAGAAAAATTATAGTATTTGGCCCAGGATTAATGAGCACATCTTCCCACATTTCCTTTGAATAAATACTTGTGATATTGTCAAATATATCCAGTATATTCTGTCTCAGTGATAAGAATGGCTCTCTGGAAGAAACTTATTTCTTTAAGCATGTACATCCTTTGAAATAGGCACGCTTGAGACATATATGCAGACAAACAAACCACTTGGGCAGGTCATAGCTGAACTGTCAACAGCATGGCAGTTAAGTTATGGCCACTCACTTCACCCTAAAGGTGACAAGCAGTGAGACTTGATGAAGTAAAGTGGCCCAGGTGCCTAGAAGCAAGGAGTCAAAGACTCAAGGCAGTGCCACCTGGCAGCTGACCAACGCACTTGGTCCCAACCCTTCATATCTGCCCTGAGAAAAATTCCTGAGGAAAATCAATCTTCCTGAATTTCCTCATCCAGTAAACAGAGAAAGACTACAGCCTACAGAGTGCTGGCGAGGCAGCTTTCACAGTCCCAGGTATAGACTAGGCTTTATTAGTCTTACAAGAGCATCTGTCTTACCTGCTTCACACATAAGAAACCAAATCACCCTAAGTGAGAGCTGTTCAGAGCTGATTTCTAAGTAGCTTTCCTTTCTTCTGAGAATGCCTGAGTAAATAGGTCATTTGGTAACCAACTTGTGTCTTTGGAGTGGAGAGGCACAGTGAAAATCTGGAAGGATTTTGAACTTTTATCTGGAAAGTACCTTTCTCCGGCCACGCACAGCCATGCATAAGAGAAACCAGACCAGCATCTTGTCTACTGAAGAAATGGCATTTTCCGTTGGCAAGGAGTCAAAGAGGAAGATGATACTTGACCACGCCTATGTGACTAAGCTCTTCGCTTTGTTTTTTGAGACAAAAGTGAGTTATTATTAGTTAGAACAAAAAAAATCCCACAACCTTTTAAAATTGCTGTATTGAAATACTGTAATAAAATATTTTACAATGAAGTTTTCAATGCATATTCATTCCTTACAATTTGGGTAATTTAAGAACCTGTGAAACATATCATCCTGGCTTTCTTTAAATTCTACCAAAGTCCCCATGGCTTTGTTAAGCCATAGTCCAGTGAGCTGCTCAGGTCTAACAGTCCCAGGATTTGAGTGTTATTCAGGATCTTAATCAAAGATTCAGAGGGTAGGAGGAAGAAACCCAACTTGTGCAAGCCATCTCTGCCAAGTGGGGAGAACACTAAAAGACTGCATGTAGTTCATAGCAAGTTTTTGGATTTGTCAAAGCTCCCCAAAAGCTAAATCAACACGTTTTAAAAGGGCATATCATCCAAACGCTTTCAGGAGTGGGGACACTGTTGAAAGATGCAGTCTTTTGCCATACTTGAGTGTTGCTGTAATTCAAGATCCAATCCTCCCAAACAACTGCTCTTAGAATGGGTATTTCCCAGCCATGGCTTTGGGACGCTTGGCTAAAAGCATAAAGCTATAATTGGACACCCAAGTTAGAGGTTACAGACCAGCAGCATGACCTCAGATGCTCAGTGTTCTCTGTAACTGAAGGTTGTAGTTTTCTCCTCCCACTTGTGAGATTCTTTGGATGCATAAAAACCTACCTTGGTATGTCTTTACAAAGATTATTACGGCTCTTCAAGGTGGTCATGTCCTCACTAGGCACTGCTATGGGGCTCTCTGAGAAGTCTGACGTTATGGTTTTAAGCAGAAGAGCTAAGAGAATCTATCTAGTTCCTAGTTTGCTATCAGCATCTTCCCATGAGGAAGGGTGATACAGAATAAATAATTCTCTAAAATGTATATTGCTACTGCATTTTCTATAGAATCTTATATATAAAATTTAGTATTTGAGAGCAATATTGTTTTAACTCCCTTTAAAGGGACCTACATGGTGCCAGGCATAGTGGTGCACGGCTTGAATTCCAGTGCTTGGGAGGCAGAGGCAAGCAGATCTCGATGAGTCTGGTCTACAGAGTGAGTTCCAGGTCAGACAGGGATGTTACAATTTATTTAAGACCGAATTTCAACTGTTTATACTCACTGCATAGAGAGATCGCCTACCCTAGGTAATTTTTTAGTATCAGTATTACAACGGAATGATCAAAAGGAGCGAGTTCAAATTGGAACACTTAATTCACTGCTGCTTCAAACTCCTCAGACACTTCAGTGTTAGTTGCATAGAGAGCACAAGGAGAGTTCTGAGTAATTCTCCAGGAATCCTTTCTGAAAGCAACTAAGCAGAAGAGTTCAAAGCTCAGCTTATGTGGGTAAATGGATGTCTCAGGAAGAGACTGCATGTGTGTGTATGTGTGTTACAAGCATGTGTGTGTGTATGTACATGCATGTGAATGCCGGTGAGTGTGCATGCATGTGTGCATGTGCATGTGCGTGTGTGCATGTGCGTGTGTGTGTGTGTGTGTGTGTGTGGTAATGGTTTGGTTAATCTGTTGACAGATTCAGTAAACTATACAAGCTAGTCAGCACTATTAATGATTTTGTTGCTGCCAAATCAACCAGAATGTATAAAAAACATGCCACAAAACCTCTTTTTTGTCTTCCTTGTCACCATGTCTCAGTAAGGTAGTATGCATGGTCATCTGTAAGGATATGTGACTGCTCTGAAATTAGGTTTCAATTCCTAATAAATGTGATATTGCTGGACATAATTTGTCACCTTTGAATCAGAAAATGATGTCAAACATCAACTCTCAGATATCCCCTGAAAGACAGAAACACCTATGATGGGATAGCAAAGGCTCTAAATGAAATTTTCAGTCGCAAATGCTTCCTCAGATAGAATGCAAATACTACTCTTCCACTCTTCCCACAAGCTGGGTAAGCACTATTACAGATCGATAGACAGCTCAGCAAATACACTTCTGGGTAGTGATGTAAAAATCTGACAGCCAGGTCTCAAAGAGATGTCTGAGCACCTGTGATAGGGAGAGCTTCATTCACAATAGCCTAGAGGTCGATGCAGCCCACTGTGGGTCAGGGGAGGTGGGGATACCGAGTATGCTTGATTCCTGCTGCCTTGAAGGAGAGGGAGACCCTGTCAGATGCCACAGATGGATGTTCCCTTAGGACATTATGCAAAGTGAAGCAAATCAGCCACTAGTCACAAAAGCCACTGTATGATTCACTTAGATGAGGATCTAGAAACCGAGAGCAGGGTGGTGGTTGGCAGGGGCCGAGAGAAGGCGACAACTGGAGGGTTATTAGTGTGTGTAGAGTTCTAGTTGTAAAAGATGAAATGAGTGCTAGGGACCAAGGCAAAGTACCAAATCCACATCATGCTGTGGAACTGTACATGGCGGAGCTCAAAACACTTACTATAGTGTACTCTGTGTAATGTACTTTACTCTTAACACACACAGATGCACAGATACACAGACACACACACACACACACACACACACACACACAGAGAAAGAGAGAGAGAGAGAGAGAGAGAGAGAGAGAGAGAGAGAGAGAGGAAACAAAAATCATTTTCCATACTGCAAAGGCAACTTGGTTAAGAAAACTCAATACATAGCAAAGTACATAATCTTTTTTAAAAAATGGTGTGCGTGTGTGTGATATGTGTGTGTGTGTGTGTGATATGGTGCATGTGTGCAGATGCACATGCCTGTGAGGCTTCCGGAGGTCAGGTGTCCTCCTCTATCAGCATCTGCATTATTCCCTTGAGACTCTGGACCTGCAGCTTGCCGTTTGCAGCTAGGCTGGGAGCCAGCAAGCTCCAGGAAATCTTCCTTTTCCTCTTCCTCCCAAGTGCTAGTACTACAGTTGTGTGCAACTACTCCTGGCTTTTCACTTGCGTTCAGCAAGAGCTCTTACTCACTGGGTCACCTTTCAGACACTCATGGATATGTTCTGAGCTCACCCTCTTTTGCTTTACAAAAAGGAAAACAATACGTCTAAGAGAAATAAAGGACATTTACTCTCAGAATGGAGATGGTTTCACACGATTTGAGTTTTGAGATGGTGAAGCACGAAGAAAAAATCTGGTAGCATTTGGTCAGTCATTTATTCAATTTATTTAAAACAAGCCGTGGCCAACATATCTAAGTCTGTGAAACACAGCAGTAACTGAAGCGCAGGGCTGAGACTCTTTATCTAAGACTATCCTTACTGCGAACTGGGTCCAAGCAACAGAAAAGGACACATTTTTTTTTCTTTCTTCCTTTGCACTGTGTGCTACGTCATCTCATATATTTTCAGAGTCTCAGTATCCCTGTACATCCTCCTGCCAAATCCTACTCTACCAAGCACAGGTTTGATTAAGGGGCTCTCAGTCAGCACTGAGATCCTGGTTGCCCAAAAGGGCAGTGCCTCCCTACCAAGCCTCACTCACCACAACAGACTTATTAAGGTTTGGAATGTGTGTTCAGGAAGCCCTTATTTTAGGAAACAATTAAGTAGAATTAGGTTAATAATGAGAGGCAGGCAAAGCTTTTGCCCTTTACTGAGAAATAACCCTGCGTGGAACATTTATACTAATAAAAATCATGTATTTCTTAAATGCCTCAAAATGATCTTTGCACCCAGCTTGGCAATTAGCACTGCCCCACTGAGGAGAATTTACTCCCCAGGCACAGGAGGATTATCTCTGCTCTCTCTCCCAATGTCTTCCCTCAGTAAAAAAATACAACATGAGGCTCTGAGGTGGAGGTGCACATTTCTTTTTGCAGGAGACTTATTTCTCATTGCATCTTAGATTGTGGCAAGGCAGAACGGAAAGGCTGAGTTGCCTTGCCAGTCCCAAATGTGGGCCATACCATGAATTTTCTTGGGCCTACCAGTTCTTGCTCCCTAGGAAGATGGGTTTGGCCCTCGTTTACTATAGAGATTGTTCTCAAAGCTCCGAATCCAGACTCATTCACCATAGCCATCAGCGGGCTTTCTGGATCTCAAGCTCCCAGCGCCAAGCCTAGGCAGGAAGTGACCGCTGGGCAAAAGGGGACGCAGACCCTCCAGTGTGATACACTGTCTCCTTGACAACACTCCAGCTGGTGGCCTGGGCACAGACTTAATTTCTTTTCTTTCTCTGCTCACCCTCCCAGTCCCTTACCTCTTTTTTCCCCTCTCTTTCTAGACGCAAACGTTATGACATCCAACATAAAGTTGCCGAAATAGCAATCTTGTCTCTGAATATATAAATTGCAAAAATTGATATGAATAAATCTGCAAGTAGCACACTGATTGTGGCACGTTTTATCAAAGAACGTCGCTCAGTTGCTCTGTGGCTTGGGGAGGGGGTGGTGTCATTACACACGGAGAAAACATCTGCAAATCTCAGTTTCTTTACTTAGAACTGAATGGAGACATGACCTCCTGTTCCTTGCCATGAACCCTGAGTTCACACTCATATTTTACATGTTACAGGAAGCCACAGCTCGCCCCAGGGGTGCTGCAAACAGACACGCAGAAGCCAGATGTAGCCCCCCCTGCTCCCTAATGCACCTGAAGAAGCCGGCAACTCCACATTCAAAAGCTGACGTGCTTGTAGCTTAAGGTCACTTCAGATTTTGTAAAGAAGAGGACAAAACCAGGAATGCTTCTAGGGCTGGGCTGTCAGCAGGGAGGCAGAAGGATTACAAGAAACCTGTGACTCTGCCTCTTTCTGCCTTTGCTGGTAGTTTTTTTGTGTGTGAACAAGTGCCATACAACAGATTGAGCCTCGTATAAAGGCCTGAGACTGTGCAAAGGCTTCCCGCTGGGCCTCAGCTGTGCTTGCAATTAGCAATAGGCACGCAGTGATTATTGTTGGGTAGCGGATGGCAATGCGAAATGACAAGTTTTATGGGGGAAGTTGGGAGTGGGGATGCTCTGCAAGTTTCTTTCTTTCCTTTCTCTTTTCTTCTTCTGAAAAACAAAAAAAAACCCAAACCGAACCAAAACAAACAATAAACTCAATACCCTACCCTTTTCCTTAGCAGGCTGAAACCTCCACGAGACCCATCCCCTCCCCCCAAATCATTCAAAAGAACCTCAACAAAATTGTTAAAAGAGTATTTCTCTCAGCATTCAGATTGCGATTTTTCTAGGTCAGAACTTCCTTGCTGCCATATTTAATGTCAGAAATACCCATTTGCCTCAAATTAGTAAAGAGCTTGTGTTGAGGGCAGGAGATTAGGCATACAAAATCACTCAGCAGGTGACAGTAGGGTGGATTTGGGGGTTGAGAAGTCTTTAAAACTGACTACAAGACATCATATAGTTCTGACAAAAGAACACAGTAATCCTACCTGCTTGCTTTAACCACTGTTGTTTGCCTATTATTATGTGCTTTAATGCTCACGAGAGTAAAACTATTGCTGATACTACTCAATTACCATAGTAACTCACACCAGTGACCTCTTATCGAAGGGCTCCCAGCCCAGCCAAACTAATCCAAAGACTGTGTCTTTTTTATTTCAACGGTATCATATACTTGGACTGAACATTCCAAACAGAAGCTATTCCTCAGTCTCGGATCAGAACTTGTTTCCAATTGTGGTAAATGTCTTTCCCCTTTTGAATCTAAGGTGGTTTGTGGTCCATGGATCTGAGGCTGTGTGATGCATTCTGTGAAGACACAGAACAATACCCCATAAAGAGAAAAGAACATGTGTGCATCAAAGGCAAGAGCCACACAGCTGCTGGGACCCTTGAGATTCCCTTTAGGTCTCTGTCTATGGTGTCCCACGTCTGGCAAGAGACTTACGGGAGCTGATTCCTGGGGAACTTGGGTATAAATGCAGACAGAACAAAATGACTACCTAGAGAGATTTAACTGTCAGCTTGATAAAACAAAAGTAACATCAGCACACACTGTCCTGCTTACGTTCCCCAGCTTGAGAGTGTGTATGCGGGTGCAGCACACACCAGACCTTCCATTTGACTGCTACCAGGGATATAGACTCACCAAGGCAGCGTACCAAATGCTCTGACAAGTCCTGCAGACAAGAAAGCCATTAAGCGTTGTGTTTTTTCCAAATGGGTTTCTGCTAAGGGGGCACCTTTCATAAAGTACTTACTAGTTCACATCTCTCAGGGTATTTGTGTGGCCATGAAGCCACACTGGAGAGAAGGCATGTGCCGACATCCCTAACTACATTTACAGTAAAACTAACAAAAGTGGGAGCAAACATTTAGTGACTACTTATGTGTCAGAGACTCTCCTAGGCAATGTGTGTACATTAAACTGGTTGAATTCTAACAGCTTCGAGAAGTAGGCACGTTTGAAATCCGCTCTTTATTTTATACAGTATGTGATAATTATGTGTAATCATTCTCTGTGAGGAAAGGAAATACAATAAGTCATATGTAATAAATTAGCTTTTAAGTTTTATTACATTTGTCCTGTTTCTGACCCTTAGAGAACCCAGAACCCATGGGCTTCCTAAACTGATATATTTTTTTCTATATCTTTGTGGTATAGAGGGAGACTAAGGGAGACTTCTTCACAATCACCCTAGCTTTCGAACTCCAGATAGCCAACCTTTCCACTGTCTCTTCTGATTGGTGCCCAAGTTTTACAACCCAAATCAAAGAATCGGGTTGAGCTGCCACAGTCTGCTCGACACTTGCCTGTGAGCACATGACTTCTGAGACAGCCGAGCACCCTAGGAATTGAGCAAGATTCTGAATGGTGGAACAACCCTGAATGCAAGACAGAACATTGGCCCCAGACCAGCTGTTCTAACCCATCCCCCAAGCAGATCAACAAGACCTGTCACAGAGAAATCAGGACACACTCCAGTGGGGTGTGTGCTGCTCAGACAAGTTCTTGTAGCAAATGTCAGAGGCTGACACCTCACTTTTGGCAAGTAGACCAGACCATGGAACTGTGATATCTATGAGAAAACGAGCTGTTCTCTAATGTACCTGGAAAGTGGTCTCAGTTCAGACTACTTCCCACTCCACCAGACATAAACAATGAGCCCAACGTGATTAACGTCAATCAGCATCTACCCAGGCCTTATCTGCCACCTGGGTCTTCCAGGGCAGGTGTGCACTTTGGGCATTAACAAACTGACCACTGTGAACAATACCTTTTTTCTGAGGTCTATTTTTCTCTGGATATGTTGGGGATTTAGTCACAGGCCTCACTATGTATTGAGAAAATGGACCCCCATGCTTTTAGCTTCTTTCCTCTCAAAGGAACCCACTGTTTTGAGAGAATGTAGAGTTACAATCTGAATTCAGTCTCAATCATTTGAAGCTCGATTATGTTGAGAATGAAATTCTAGTTTTGGTGGCACATCCTGCTGCCTTTTATCCATGTGAGAAGTAGGAATAATTTATCTGAACACTACTCTGCTCTGCATACACAAGGATTTAGAAGAAGGACTCAGCGCAGAAACGAAATTCAGATTATTCATGACCAGCGTCTGCCCACACCTCTGATTGCTTCTTAGGTATGGGGTGGAACTGCATTTAGAGTTAACTGCATTAATTTGCAGGCAGATTGACGTCAGCAACTGAAATGAAAATTTGCATACCATATAGCAATGATTATAGAAATCATACTCTAAAATAAGGATTGTAACTCACGTACAGAACGGAAAGATAACGCCGGGTGCCAACTTTTGTCCTTTTCAAACAAGCATGGTTAATCACATTAGGGCTAATTTTATTATTTGCATATTAAACTTTCTATAGTCATGAGTCACTAGATTTTGCCAGCCAAAGCCAAAGTTCTTAGGAATATTCACATTAACTTTAAAGAGTTGTGTGTCTGGGCTAAGGTGTTTTTAATCATCACTGTGAGGAAACAGCTTGCATATTGACATAATTTCCATACGATTACACGGGAAGAGGTCAGGTCCCGGTTAAGTGCAGTCGTTCAGGTCAAACCACACAGCTAGTTTTTAAGCGAAATGATGAAAGCACACGGATACACCATCCAAAGTACCTCCCAAAGCTCCTGAGTTCAAAGGCATCAGAACCCAGCAACTCTAACTGGATCCAGAACACTTTCCCAAAGTCTGCCACAGTTTTAAAACTAGATCTAAGTCAACTTAGTGAATACAAACGTCTTGGGGGAGTGATTTCTCATCTCAGAGATAGCCCAGTGACTTCCAAACAGCAACTGACAAAGGAGGACCTGGACTGGAGCTGGCTGAGAGGGTGGTCCTGGAGGGAGAGTTGGGATTCAGAAAAGAAACCTGGCTGGGACCAGGTGGTAGGAGGGGAGGGTGTTTAGTTGGGTCAGAGTAGGAAATCGGCCTAAAGGCCCAGGAGGAGACCTTTGGGTGTCTAAGGCGCCGCCTGCATAAAGGATTCAGGAAACAAGTTCTGCCACTGTAGCTCAGGGAAGTGCTAAGAGTTTTTTAGAAGTTAACATGTGCTTTCACCAGCGCTCACAGCTGGTCTCTGCCTCCAATGGCGCCCTTTCCTCTTGCTTTATTTTTAATCTCAGGAAACCATATTCCATTCTTGCTACTTCTCACTGCCTGTGACTTTACCCCCCACCCCCACCCCTTTCTGGGAGGGAGGATAAGAGGAAAAAAACCCCAAACCAAACCAATCACGTTTGCCAGATCTTTTACTCAAACTCTACCCTGGGGGTGCCAGTCATCCCTATTTCTGTCCAAGGCGCAAACCTCAGACCATTGTCCTTATGTAAGATAAACATTCAACTTTGCAGGGTGCCCTCAATATCTACAGATGGTTTTGGATTCCTCAGCCAGGAGGTAGGAAGCCTGTGCCAGGTCCCCCATTGAAGTGTTCAGATGGGTCCAGGACCCAGGCACAGAGAGTTAAACTGTAAATTAGCCATGAGTTAATATATGCAGCCGGGATCACCCTGCCTGGTTGTCAATGTATCCCTCCCCAAGTCTCTCTCCCCTTCTTCTTTACAACCCCCCCCACCCCCAGAGGCGACAGCATAAGAAATTAAACACTTGTGGGTTCATTCGAAAGAGTGAATGAAATTGAATAAGCTCTCAGTACTTGAGGCACACCACAAGCGCCTGAATGGGGCAAGCCTCCTAAGTTGAATGGAGTGTCTTTTGGGACCAATTTGTCTCTTTTCACTCTTTATTCTTCTCTTTTTGCTGACAGATGCACAAAGGCGGAACCGCGCCGTGCAGCTTATCCGCATGCACCCGCAGCAGCTGTCACTTTTGTCGAGCAAGTTAATCAAGCAAATGCCACCATATCCCACTTTCTATAAGGAACAACATGTTATAGACAGTAGTCTTGCTAGAAAGAGACTTTATTTTAACTTTGATTGGCTTGGTATCCCCCCCTCCCGTGCAGCTTTTCCTACCCCCTCCCCCAAGAAAAAGGAAGTGGGGAGGGGAGACAACCCAAGTCAACAACTTGGCTATAAAAATGCTAGATTTAATAATAATAATATTGTGCACAAGGTCAAAGACTCATTTATTTGTTGTTGTTGTTTTGTTTTTGTTTTCACAATCAGGACTTGAAGGACTTCACGGTCTGTGTTTTGCTTTCTTTCTATCTTTTTTTTTTTTAAAGCACGTAAGCTATTGTTAGTGCTGGGCTATTGGGTTGTATGGCTCAAGTTATAAACAGAAAAGCAGAGGGCAAAAACTAGCACTATGCCATGGATGTCTTGGATTAATTTGGCTCTCTTTGCCTTTCTAAAGCAGGTCGTGTTATTTACATATTTCTTTTCATACACCTCCTTGCCTGGCCAAGCTTACAAAGACCAGGCTAAATACATAATGATGTCTCTTTGTGCATCTCGCCTTAGCTAGTTCTTTAGATGAATGCCCAAATTTATTTCTAATGTGCACCAACAAATGTACACAGGCTCCATCTCTCCAATTCAGTGGAGCCAAGTGGGAAGCCTTTGAAAGAATTCCCTCACGTCTGTATCCACATCCCCCTCTCAGCAATCCATGTTACTTGGTGGCCTTGGGAAGCCACAAGCAAGGGGAGAGCTTCAGTAACTGTGCATAGTGCTGACCTCAGCTGTCCCCGCCCCAACTCACTCGGAAAACCGAGTGCTCAAAGCAGACATATTTTGAATAAACAAACTCTTTAGAAACAATGTATATAGACCACTTTCCGCTGGCCAGGGGATTTGCCACATTCAAGAGTTGCCTGAGAGCTATATATCTGGGGAGCTCATAAAAGCTACAAGACAAATCCCACACTCTCTGGTTCTCTCTCATTTTCCTCCTTTCTTCCTCCCCCACCTTCCATCACCTTGTCACATTGTTTACTGTAAGCTTTGGCTAGAAATAAATCAAGGCAGGACTTGGGTGACACCTGATCGAAAATTTTCACACTGCTGACATTGTAGGCATTATTGGATAATGGCCATGTAATGATTTAGTTGTAACCTCATTTGTATTATGCAGGGATTGTGTAACCATAGTATTCTGTAATTTTGGATTACATTTTCCTGTCCTGCAAAGTACTGCTAATCTGTGAAACCTCATCTCACCATTGAACACTTAGCTATGTAGGTACGTTAAAAGAATCAACAAGGCCTTGTAGGAAAATCTTGGGTATTGTTGCTTAATAATACCACTGTGTCAAGCTTTGCTTAGGGAACTTAAGCTGCTAGGGCAAACCACTTATCAACTGTCTGGGATGCAATGGTATTGTGTTACTCTCACCTTCTCCCCAGTAATACACAGGACCTTATTCTTATGTTTTAAAAGATCTCATATAGAATACAGAGGGAGAGATACAGGGTGAAAGCTGAGACCCACCCCTCTGCTGGGCCTGGGTAGAAGAGATTTTATAGTACATATGGTGTGAGATTTCTTACAGTGCTCAATTTCCCCTCAGCTCACTACAATGGTCCTTTGTGGGATAACTCATCTTTAGGCTTGCTTTACTTCTGTTCATAGACTTGACCTCAGGGACAACACCATCATATTTGGGAAGAAGCCTTCCCTGGTGGGAGTAAATTCTTTAAGGGGAATCTCTCTGATTAGCTATACAGCTCTCATTAGTGCTGTGGACGAACCATGACTAATAAGCCATGACTGCCCAGAGGGTCACTGAATTGCTATTTCTTTTCTGTTTTCTGTCGTAACACCATGTAGGACAGAGTGACTGCAAGAACCCTAGTAGATGAATGCAGGACAGAGAACTGGCAGAATGCAGACTTTTAGCAAGCGGAGAGCACAGAGTGGGATGTGTAGCTTTTCCTATTAGAAATGTGATTTATTGCCGTTGTTGTTATTACTGCATGTGGATATATGCTACAGTGCATGTGATGGGGGTCAGAGGACAATGTTGTAGATAGCGGTGATTCTCTCCTTCCACCTTCACGTGGGTTTCAGGGATCAATCTTAGGTTGCCAGGCTTATCAGGCAATCTTGCTGAGCCATTTTGCTTGTCCTTCCCGCACCCCATTTCTTTTTTCCCCCTACGATATCATGGTTATTAGGTATCATTTCTCTTTGGGTCAGAAAGGTCTAGGATAGATCACTTGTCTGGTGTCTAAGTTTGGTGAAGTCAGTTCACCAATCAGGAGTCCAAATTCCTATCTATAAAAACCTATTACATAAAGAAGTTGCAGGGGAAGCAAATGTATTCAAGTGACCAGATTAGAGTTTGGTACAGAACTAGCACCCAATAAACACTTGGCTATCATCTTCAATAAAATGCAAATTACCCACAATAAAGAGCTCACGAAGGGACCTCCCTCTAGGGCTGTTAGAAGAATTGAAAAACATAATATCTTTAACAGATAGCATGGTTATTTCCAACATACCATCAAGAAAATGCACATGAAAAAAACCCTCTTAAATAATGGCATCATGTTATTGTTATTAAAACAGCCATTCTTTGTAACTTTTAATTAATTGGAGTCTTTCCCTTGTTTGTATGATCTTTTAGGAGAAACCTGCCCCTTTGTGCCCACCCCCCCTCAACGTCCTGATGGAGATTGAATGAGTATTGAGAGTGTGATTTTAGCTTTTGAGCCTGGTCTTGCTGAGGAGCCTAGGATGCAAGAGACTGTGTTCAGAGCCAGGGACCTCCTAGCAGCAGTGTCTGGAGAGTTCACTCCTTGTCACAGTTGGAGAATAACACCACGGGTTGAGTATCAGATAATCAGACTCAAAAATGACTGAGCCAGAGAAGGTGGTCAGCTCTGCTTCAAATGCACAGGAAGATAGAAAACAGAACTAAGACATCTCAGAACGTGTTTTGAAAGTGCATGAAGAAGGAAAGGGTTTCCAAGGAACCTTTAAAAAACTAAAAGCTGGTGAGGCAGCTCAGAGGGCAAAGGTCTTGCCTCCAAACCTGATGACCTGAATTACAGGCCCTGAAACTTGGTGGAAAGAAAACTGAAATCTACAAGTTGTCCTCTGATTTTCACATGTGTGCACCCCTACAGTAACAAACAAACAAAAAATGGGCTGAACATTTATTTCTCACCAAATTAACTAGAACACTGTATTTCAAATTCAAGTGATGATTGTGAGAACAGTTCAATAATTATATCCTTGAAAGGCTTAACGACTATTTTCACGTCAGAGGTGGAAACAGAATAGAACATATATTTGAAAAAGGACACAAGATCCTGGAAGCAGAGCTTAGGCGGGGTGGGGGTGGGGGTGGGGGTGGGGGACTCGGGAGTCCCTGTCTTACCAATAAGTGCTGAAGGATTACATATTCTGGCACCTGGAGATGGCAGGAGTGAGACAGGCAACCATGGTGGCTCCAGGGCTGGGACCAAATATCCCTTGATTCAAAGCAAGGGGTCTAGCTTTCAGGTTCTGGGGCTTTGGCTAAGCTAATTCTGGACCTTGGGTTTCCTTCCTCAAAATGAAAATAATGGTACATTGCATCTTTTCCCAGTGTTTGCTACAAGGGGAAAAAGGATAAGGAATTGACTTACAGAATGTAAGGTATGGTTGGTATGAACACCAATTAGACATAAACACGCCTTTCAGTATCTTTTGTCTTAAAAACCTGGGTCTATTAGCTCCAGAACTCTTGATATTTGGGTAGATAAACCATGTTCTCTGGGGTGTGGTAGGGAGCTAGGGAGCGAGGGTGGAGGTAGGGCCAGGATGGGGAGGAGGAGAAGGCTGTGCACTGTAGGACTTTTACCATCTGCCCATTAGAGGGCAGCATCACCTCTACCCCATGCTAACCACTGCATGCTGGGCAACAAGGTCACCAGTGCTGGGGAACTGATTCTCAAAGCTTGTTCTTGCTCAGCCTCAACCTGACCTCATATCAGCCTTAGATCCATGGACACAGAATACTCGGTAGAGAGCTGGGATGAGGACTTTGGTAAAACAGGACCTGTATAGGGCTGTCTGATGTCCAGTCCTCCATAGGAATTATAAGCTAAAAGATAAAACAATGCCTTTTAACTGAAAAGCTAGGCCTGGAGGTTAATGGAACAGCCAGTGCCTGCAAAGTAGGTATCCACAACCTGGACCAGAGTCATCATGGCCCAGTGAAGTTAGCTTGTGTATGTTCTCAAAGAATTTCTCAAAAAACAGCCCGAGGAGATAGTCACAGAACTGCTTGTTGTACAAGCACGAGGGATGCAGGTTTGACCTTAGACTTCAACACACACACGCACACACACACACACACACACACACACACTCTTTCTCTTAAGCCCAGTTTATAAGGTTTTAAGGATGCAGTGTTGGGCTAGGTGTGGTAGCACACACTTGTCATTCCAGCCATTGAGAAGTAGAGGCAAGGCTAGGCTGGCCTTCTTCAGAGGCAGTCTTTAGAGTCCTTTGGTGATGAAATGGCCAGAGATAATGCTAAAGATTTACAAAAACTCAAAACTCCAAAAGCCCACATTATTAAGACAAAGGGTTTGTGTGAATGGAGGCATCACTCAGAGCAGGCTTTCATTTTAATTTTTTCAATCCCTGCAGTGTGGATACTTTACAGGGTACTTTTGTATTGTGGGGTGAAGCTGTGTTGTAGACAACACAGATGTTTAGCTGCATCTTTGGCCATACCAAATCATTACATTCCCAAACTCCAAGGTGAGATAGGAGAATATGTCTCCAGATATGGCCAATTGTGCTCTGCAGAACTAACTCACACCATTAGAAAATGCTGATTTAGACCTCCTTAAAGAAAATGCCTTTAAGAGCTAGGATTTTCCATCTCAGGATGAGTTCCTAGGTCAAAGATATATTCTCTCAACAAAAAGAATGGAGAGTTCCCTAAAAGGCAATTTAGTGAACTTCAATAGAAAACAATTCATGAGTTTAACATTGATGATCTTTCATTTATTGTATGCATGTGTGTTCATGCATGTGCACTTGACACAGTGTATGTGTGTGTTGTGTGTGTGTGTGTGTATGTGTGTTCAGAGGACAGCTTGTAGAAATGGGTTTTCTTCTTCCACTATGTGGGACATCAATATTGAGCTCAGGTCATTGGGCTTGGCAGCAGTCACCTTTATCAGCTGAGCCATCTCACAGGCTTCTGACTTTGCTAATTTTACATATAATTTGTTCTTCTCTTACAATGGGTTTGGGGGATGGGATGTATTCAGTTGGCTGAGTGCTTGTCAGGAGATGGAAGCTGACTTCAAGGCCATCATCAGCTTCATGGTGAATTCAAAGCTAGTCTGAGCTATATGAAATCCTATTTAAAATTTTTTTTTGTATGTATGAAGTTAATGAAAGGGTCACTCTTACATGGTTGGCACATACATCTGGTAATTAATATTAACCCCATCTTGGATCAGACCTACAATTTTGTTGGCATGACTGGCTTTAATCCAAGGATAGTCACAGTGAAAATTCTGCCAAAGGTAGGCAAGGCAATTCAAGATGGCGAGAAACACTGCCCTTGAAGGAGATTGACATGGGAATCTTCCTGCTGTGGGTGAACCCCAAGATTCCACTAACTGGACTTTGAGTCAACTTGGCAGGGGTTTAGCAGAACAGTTGGCAGAGAAGCATTCTCTTCTGAACTGGGAATTTTGTGTGAATGAAGGATGCAGGTTAAGACTTCCTTTTGGAATTTTAGGCATGGGAAAATGTCCAGAATGTTACCTGGTAGAAACAGCCATTTTTTGTTTGTTTTTATTTTATTTTTTCTTTTGAGACAGAATTTTACTGTGTAGCCCTGGCTGTCCTGGAACTCACTCTGTAAACCAGGCTGGACTTGAACTCAAAGAGGTCCACCTGTTTCTGCCTTCTGAGTATTGAGATTAAAGGTGTGTGCCACCTCTAGCCTCTTTTCTTTTCTCTTCTTCTCTTCTCTTTTCTTTTTTTCTTTTCTTATCTTCCTTTTTCTTTCCTTTCCTAGACTGGGTCCATATATAATTTCAAAATGGAAAGAGAAGCCATTGGGTAAAAGCATTTGATGACATAACTTCCTCAGTCCCTTCTCCTGGCAACTGACAACACTATTCTAGAGGAAGCAAATGAAAGAGGGCACAGAGTGTCCAAGCAATCTCACAAGCTCTCCCTAGCATTGCTCCAAGACCCTCAAGTGTAGTGTGTCTTATAGCACAACACAGGCTGTTGAGATAACGTCTGGGTAGACAATGGACTCAGTGAGTAAGGATTCTAATGAGAAATCATCTCATCACTGATCTGTCACCAAATCATCCTGGTCAATTCATATGAGATAGTGGGGTTGCAGCAGGATGTGGGGTGTCAACAGCGTAAGGCTGACCTTCCTCTGAGAGGTCATTCTATAGTGACCTCTTTCTTCCAGATCAGTGGCTTACAAACAGGGGCTATTTCTCCCTGCTAGTGGAAATGTAGTCCTACCTGGAGTCGTCTGTTCTCACAATTTGGGGGATAGTGGCTGCTGCTAGCACCTCAAGCAGAAATCACGTATGTGACTTCATCCTTTAAAATATAGACTAGCTCCCACAACAAGGAATTATATAGCTCAAAATGTCAATACGGCCAAGTATGAGAAACTTCATTTTAAATAATGTCGTAGAAACTGACAGCTGTAACCTGTTCAAATTAAATTTTTTTATCATCAATATTTTTGAAAGGTGGAACGGAGCATATCAGAGGCATTACATTCAATAATGGTAAACATTGATTTAAAAGCTGTGTGTATGTGTGTGTACATGTATGTGTGTGTGTGTATGTATATGTATGAATGCTTGTGCATTTACATATGTTTATGTACGTGTGTGAATCTGCATGTGCATGTGCTTGAGTGTATATATGTGTGTATATATGCATGTGAGTATATGTGTGTGTGTGTCCTTATGTTGTTTACATTAAACTGCAAAGTTACATTTTTTCTTTTAAGATTTATTTATTAATATATGTGAGTACACTGTAGCTGTCTTCACACACAGCAGAAGATGGCATCAGATCCCATTACAGATGGTTGTAAGCCACCATGTGGTTGATGGGAATTGAACTCAGGACCTCTGGAAGAGCAATCAGTGCTCTTAACCTCTGAGCCATCTCTCTAGTCCCCGTTTGTTTCTTTTTAAAAAATTCTTATTGTGTGTATGAGATTCATGTATGCTAGTTGAGTACTCTTCAACTGATATAAATTTTACTTCTTCCAAGTAAGTTTGGAAATCACTGGGTTTTCTTAGTATCTTTTCAACTTTGGTTTGTATTTGCCAGAGATTCCTGGTTCAGTAAAGCTGAGTCTAAGGCTAAGATCATACAGCTTCTACAATGTCTCAGTGATGATGATGCTGGGGACCACTGACTATACTCTGAATGCTAGGAACCTAGAGATTATATTTTATAATCTGTCATTAAGGACAAGATGAGAGAGGTGGTATGGTGGTTCATATCTGTGGTCTATAGTCCCAGATCTTAGAAAGCAGAGACAGAAGAATTACTGCCACTTAAGATATCAGCCTGGTCTATGTAAATTCCAGCCAGGATAACACAAAGAGACTCCAAACAACCTCCCTCCAAAAAAACCAAAGAATAACAAAATGCAGCAAGCTTTGAGCAATCACTCTGACTTGGGGCCTAATAGTTAAAACCTTGAAAAAGTAGCCCTAGCCTTTATGGAGCAGAGAGAAAAACAATTACATGGTTAATTAAGGAGAAATATTAACTTAGTATATCTTGTCTATTCCAATAGAATGTGATGATATTTGTTCCACAGAGTGTACCTTTGATGTGCCATGTGTTTGCGTGTGCATGTGTGTGTATATATACATGCAGAGTTGTGGATGAGTAACATGCTTAGGAATGTAACTTCCAGCTTCCATGACACTAGTCTACCATAAGAAAATTAGAGAAACCTTTTCTAAGATACACAAGTATTGTGTAGGTCATGTTAACACGGATACTGTGACCCTAATGTAACAGAGCAATCATTCTGGCTTCTTAGGATGATTAATAGAACATTCTCCTCTGGAAAAGAAAACAAATTAACTGTCTTCACCAAATGTCTCCTGGAACACAGAAAGCTGTTCTCATAAAGACAATCAGTTAAACTCTTTGCAGCACACGGGCTCCAGAGAAGATTAAAGACTGTCTTTATAGAAGATTTATTTGTTCTGGAGTAAATAAGATTTATTTCAATGGATGGCCTTGGAAGGAAGTAGCTGGATCTAGAAAACCTATTTCAAGATAAGTTACTGAAATGTAAATCTGTCAGCATGCTAGCAAGAAAAAAAAATCAACACTCAATTCCTCTTGGAGAGAGAGCTCCCATTTTACATAATTAATCAGAATCTAGAAATGCCCCCCTCTCCTTTCTTTGTCCAAGCCTGCTCAAACCTCAAGCCACTCAGAATAGAGAGAAGAATGCCCATGTTCATGTGGGATAGGAATGTGCCTTTAAGGGTTGGGGTGTAGGCAGTGGTAAAGTACTTGCCTCACATATACAAGGCTCTGGGCTCCATCCCCAGCACTAAAAATAAATAACTTTCTATATCTAAGATTCCAATTTCAAAGGAATTAATAATGATTATTTTATGTTGTTGTCTACTGTGGAGGTCCCAGAGTATTTTCATAATTAATTAATTGTAACAGGGAACTAGAGACATCAAACTATCCTCCTACCTCCTCCTTTCACCCCTCATCTTAGTAGCGCTTACTTCCATCATCTTAAAAAAAATCTACCAGTAGAGGTTTATTCCATTGGCTAAAGACCGGGCCCAAACTACACATGTCACAAGAAGGGAGTGAACACAACCAAATCTGTGCAAAGCAGAAGTCCATAACGGGAGGTAAGGTTGAAGCCACTGAATCTTTGGGGGGGCTGGGGGAGGAGAAAATTTGAAGATGAGCTGGATTTTTATAATTTAAATATGTGTAGTTAGTATATATTTTTAAGCGATTATAACTCACCTCCCTTGAAGATAGATACACATATGTAAACATTCTGTTTTTTTGTATTGTCTATATTACATGTATAGCCACACATTTACCTGTTCTATGTCTCTGTGTAACAGGTAGAATTAATTACTAATCAAGGAGAGAGGTATGTGTCAACACTCTCTTCTCATTCCCTCGCCTCAGCCTTCTCCTGTTTCCTTCCTGTCTCTTCTAAGTCCTGAACTCATAGCTGGAATCAAAATTTTAATAGCAGAATTTATTTTGGGGCTCAAAGTCAGGTCAAAACAGGTGAAAGAATCAACTGTGCATCCTTCCTTAGCTGGGCTATGAATCTATTTTCCAGTTTATACATATATAGTCCCCTAGAGGATAAAGCGTTGTCCAGTTATTGTAATGACCTTGTAATTGAAGATGGAAGACAAAATGTCATAGTTCATTTTAAATATGATCTGGAAAGTATGGAAAAGTACAGCATCAGACTGACACAGAGACTTCATTTTAGGCTGGTGAAGTCAGCGAAAATCTGAGAATTAACTAAGAAGCCTTCCTAATGGCATATGAGCACATGTATGTCAAATTTGCTATCCTTCAGTCAAGTCATCACAATGACTTAAGACACAGGGGAACGCGGGGCAGGGAGAGGGCTCACTTGGTAAAGTGCTTGCTATTATGCAAGTGAGCCCAATGCCACAAGCCACATGAAAGGGCTGCGTATGCTGTGACTGATTTGTGTGGTCCCAAAGTTCGGAAGGAAGAAGGCATGAGGATCCTGGAGGCTCACTGGCTAGCAGTCTAGCTGAGCTGGAGAGCTTCGGGTTCAGCAGAAACCACATCTTAAAGAATAAGAGGTGAGCCATTGTGGAAGATATCAGATACCCACCTGTGGTCTCCACACATGTGCATACACACATGTCGATCCCCTTCCTCCTCATAGAATTACCAGGCCATGGCCACAGATTCATTCACCCAGGCCAGGTGTAGGTATGTGTGCCATAAAATACACACATTTTTATGTGCTCCTTACCTGGCTGACTTGTAAGGTGGCCTTTGCAGTTCTCTTGCAGTTTGGGTACCCTGTGCGCCCACTTTTAAAACTAGCTACAGAGATTCGCCTATGCAGTGAACAGCTTTTTTTTTTTTTTTTTTTTTTTTTTTTTTTTTTTTTTTTT
>NW_021621338.1:16544037-16563033 GCF_004785775.1 Grammomys surdaster | reverse complement strand
TTTTTTTTTTTTTTTTTTTTTTTTTTTTTTTTTTTTTTAAAAAACAACAACCCTGGTTTCTGCTAAGTTACTAATTATGTTTAAAAGAACTACTTGGTTGAATTCAGCTTGATTTTTTTTCCCCTCAACAAATCGGTTCTATGTTTAGATGGTAATAAACTCCTCCAGTCTGCAGAGCAATTGGCACGGTGGTCCCTCTACCAAGTCAGGAGCATGGAAAGAGGGCCAGTGCTAGCTGAAAGGAAATGTATGTGACATCACAGCCTTGCCCACACATGTCGCTTGGCATGGGATTTCGGTTCGCACAAACTTCTTACAAAGAGTATTGGGGACAAGTGGGAAGTTCTGAATACAGACAGCATATTAGGTGAACACTTATTGGCATGGAACTCAGAGACTGTCAACTTAAACAGCAGTTCTTGCTTACTTCTTTTGGAAAAACGCACACAATGAATCTAATTAGGAAAAATTTAAAAGAATAAATATCCAGTTGGCCATTCTTGGGTTTTGGGAACATGACATCTCAACATTCTTAGTTTTGCTTGGCTGTGTTTCCTAAATGTTTACAGTATACAAAACAGGCATTCTAACAATTAGTTCTAACAATTCTAACAATTGGGAGTTATCTTTCACCCCTCTTTCTCAGGTCCCTGATAAAACAACCTTCCTGGAGGCTGAGTTCTGTTTTTCTAATTTACCACAGATTTGTCGGGGCTTAATGCCAGCTCATTTCTGAATCACCTGAGTGAACAAGAATGTTTGTGAGACGGAGAGATGCTGAGAAGCTCCTGACACATTGAGAAAGTTTAGTGGGGCACTTGCCCAGTGTGTGCAAGGCTCTCGTTCAAAGGCTGGCACTCACCAGAAGTTGAACTTTAAACTGTTACAACAAGTCTGTTTGTTTACCCAGGGAGTGGGCGTGGGGTTTGGGATGGAGGTAAAGGTGGAGGTAGGGGTTGAGGGTGAGGGGACCTGACATGGACTAGGATGAGCTTAGAGAAGCAACCGGGTCTCTATTCCACTCTGGCTTAATTCTAAGCATCATTCCTGACCATCACTACTTTGCCTGCTTCTGCAATATGTTTTTAGCAAAAGTTAAGAAAAACCCAGGCCACCATACAATGAAGATTATGAGCAAGCTTGAAGTTAACACCTTAAGCACCAGAGAGGTGCTCACACTCCTCAGAACAGGTACGGAGTTTCACATAGCAAGACAAACCAGAAACGGGCTTTCATTTCAGTGTTAGGATGAGAATAAGGAGGGCGGTAGCTAACACTTACCGAATTCGTCCTTAGTTCCTGATGCTGCGCCTGGCCGTGACATCTCACCTTCCTAACAACGAAATGCTCGAAATGCTCGGAGGAAGGTCCTGCTTATTATCACCACTGTTACCTAGATGAATCAGCCAAGGCTCTGAGAGATTAAAAACCTCGAACGAACGTCATGCAGATCTGATCTGAAGGTCTAGGGGCAGGGCCTATCGTTGTAACTTTGGATTCAAGGAGGCTACTGCTAAAGCAGAGAGAACTCACGCTTCCAATGTCTAGGATGGCACACACCTTGCTTTTCTCTGTTCAGACCTCAAGAACTGCAGCCTGTTGATCTGGAGACCCCTACTCACCTTTCCCCCTGCCTGCTTTCAAAGCAGCTCCCTTAACCTGGAAGTCAGTGGCCTACCTTATGGATTTAGTAACACAACGTTCTCCTTATATCTGATTTTCAGTCAGTCCTTACTTCCTGGAGCGGCGTGGTTCCTATTTTGATTGACATACATTCACGCATACAGGCCCTTATAATTTAATAAGGCTATTAAAACAAGGTCATCAGTAGATTCATATATAAACCCAGGAAGCATATTTTAATAGGCAGAGGGTTCACGTTTCAAATTACCGCTTTAGAGGGAACTATTCACACCCAATTATGGTGCTGCCACGTAAAATGAACAAATACTCGATTTGAAAATGGAACAGCAAATGGGAATCTGTGCAAGGCGGAGAATGCCAGGCGGCAGAGCCCCCGAATCTGTCCACACTGCCTGATTAAGCTCGCACAAGGCTGTGTGATAAGGGGCCTTTTCCTGATCTGATAACTGCCGGGGAGAAGCCAAATGCAGAGTCTATCTGTAAACGCTTAATCCTCCAGAAGGCAGATTAAGTGTATAATTGACCTAGATAATCCATGTATCATCTCTAGTCAAATGTTCCTGGGTCTGGTTCACAGTGACACGGGGCCGGCAGAAGAAAGCTGGAGCGGATGCAGTATTACCAGCAGCGTGGACTCTGGCCAAGTTTGAGATGGCTTTTTAATCATTCATTTCTGAGCCTGTGAGGTTTAAGCAGATGAATTCACCCTAAGCACATCTCTTTTAATCCTGATTTTCTTCTCAGTCTGTGTCTTCAAGAAGTACAAGGAGGAAAGAAAATAAATTAATTTTTGCTTAGACCTTGAAATCTTAGGTGCTTCTCTTGATGATCTGATGTCTAATTTCAGAAAGCATTTTTTTTCCTTTTTTGGTTTTTTGTTTTTGTTTGTTTTTGTTTTGAGGGAGATGGTGAATTAATCACCAAAGAAGGAGGAAAGGCAAGCTATTCCTCCAGCCTGAGCATCCGTTCTTAGCTGCTACTTTCAGAACACGGAGCTTATTACAATCCTTGTTTTTTATTTTCTTTATAAAGCATCGATAATTGACAAGGAGGTAAAGCTTCCTCTCAAATCGTAGACTGATGCAATTTCCCTCTAAAAATTCAGCTCCTCTGAAATGATCTTAACTCACTGCTACACTTACGATATTCATTTAACTTAAATGTCTAAATATCTTCTTTCAAAATATTAAAATCCTTTTTTTTCAGCAAGTGAAGACATTATAATTGTGCTTCATTCTTTTTCTCTGAAAAATAAAAAAAAGCAGATAAGAATGTTCGTTTGGTATCTAAAATATCATGGGGAACGGTTCTGGGATTCCTTTTCATCACAATATTATTTTAGATTGATGAAGTCAGTCTTAAGGATTTATTATTAAACAGATACTGTTGGTATTTTACAGAAAGAATATATAAACCAACTATGTTACTAAACAAGGAAACTTTCACTGGAAAAAAATCTGTTTAGGCAGTATTATATCTAAATGCATTTCTCCAAAAACCCTACAGAATGCTTGATATTTTTTTTTAAAATGGTAGAGATGAATGTGGAAAGTCTGTTCTTAAGTTACATAATAAAGTAGATACAAGATGCAGAGCCTCACATATAGAACCCCGAATGCTGCTCTGATAATCTCCCACAAGCACCCGCTCCCAGCCAAAATACAACGATGAAGCAGGGGTTGGGGGGAGAACAAATGCAGCTCAGAAATCACCAGATAGCAGCGACTTTGTTAAAACATAAAACAAGCCCATAAATGACCAGCTAGGATTCCAAATATTTTCCACATACAAACATACTAAAAGCCATCCAGCCTTCCTGCAAGAGTGCACGCAGTAACAGGGAAGGAGGAAAAAGATACAATACCAAAGAGCAAGAACTCAGGGGATTTATCAGGTAAATAAAGCTAAGACTTGAAACACAGAAAAACACAACAAGGAGTCTCAGAACATGCTTCTCAAGTGACAGATGCCAGCAGGAACAGAGCCGGAGAGACACGGCAGTCAGAACCAACAACCCCCAAACAGCAAACAATCTCAGAGATCTATATTTTTTTTCTTCATTCAAAATGCTAATTTGCTATTATTCATTTCTGCCATTTATCAAAATGCAACAATTTGGAAGAGAAATCTCTCAGATCAACAAGTATTTCTCAATAGTTTTCTGCCAATTGTTTACAAAGCCGTCCTAGGACCCCGTCATTAGAGAGCGGGGTAGAGAGCATTAGTTCACTGTAATAAGAACTGTGCACTGGTAGCTTTCAAGAGACCCCTTCTGCTTTGATATTCCTGTTACCAGTTCATCTCACTGGACACAAGAGTTTTACAGAGCATGTATGCAAAAGAGTAAACACCATGCTTGAGGAAACAGAAGCCGAAAATAATCAAACATGTTGGTAATCTGATGATTTGCCGCTAGATTATAGAAAAACAGTAAGTACTGAATTAAATTACTGAAGCCGCATGGCAATGAAGCTTGTGAGAAGCTCTGGGCTTTTAAATGACAAATGTTTTAAATCCATGACAGATTCAATAACTTTTTTTTTTTGTACCACAGTTAGGTTGCCTAGCACCAATAGATCCCGTAAATTAGGGGACCTGGTTACTTGGAGATTAAGGAAGTAAATGGTCAAGAAATTCCTGTCTAAATAAGCTTTTTAAAAAGTGATTATTTTCTCTATAAGGTTAGGGTGAAATGCATAGGATGGTTATCACGGTTAGAATGGTAAAATCATCTGCTCAGAGGAGGAGAGTAAAGATTGTATTGGAAAAAGAAAATTGGGGCAATCTGAAATTAAACTGCGTGTGTGTGTGTGTGTGTGTGTGTGTGTGTGTATGTGTGTGGCGGTTTTTCAGAGATTTACTGCTGCCATAGATGCTGGCTCAGTGGACAAGAGGCTGGATGTACTTGTGAATTTTTGAAAACTCCCACCTCCCCACCACATATTCCCCAAAACAGAACTTGCTTCTGCAAAGTATATTCTTAGGAATATTTCCTTTAATTATCGATTCCCATTAAAGCCCAGAGGGTTAGAATGTGCTCGTGTTCTTCTAGTTAGGTAAGTCCACTCCCCCCCCTCTGTGCCAGACAAGGCTCCCTTTTAACTTCCAAATGAAGATTTGGTTGCAATTCCCTTATGAAGAGCCACTCAAAAGACCATTTGCCTCATAGCCTTCAACAGGAATGTCTTCAGACCAAAATTTCTCCTGGCATTTATAATTTTTAAAAAGTAGTGGAAAGGTGGAGTATCTGTCAGTGAAGAGACAGGCTAAATCAGAGAGTAAGTATCAGATTCTGTGTTAAATGTTTTAAAGTTTCAGGGATCATAGGCTATTTGCATACACATTCATAGAGGAACACACACAAACACACACACACACACACACACACACACACTCCACAAAGCTGAATACCAGAAGATACCATCAAAGAAAAAAGAAAAAAAAAAAAACCCAGGCAACCTAGGCAATTGAGGCATTGAAAAGAGCCGTCCACAAGCTTCTTGAAAATTTGTAGTTTGGAATTGGGATTCAGTGGAGATGGGCAAGACCACACCCCTTGGCATAGACCCAAGGGTGCTACTGCTGTTTTCAATGCCTATTGGATGGGCAACCGTTCCCCAGACCAACTGGGGCTCAGGCCTTTCCTAGAGGCACGCATGCAGAGATGGGGAGGCCCCACTGGTGAGCTTTATGCATGTATGAGGCATTCTCGGTGGATGTGGGCCATGCTAGAAGATGTACACAGGAAGATTATTTGATTCTAATTCATGCCACTTGATATAATGTGATAAAACATTTGACATGAGAGATAAGTTCCATTTTAATCTGAGAGAGGACAAGTGGGAATTAAAAAGTAAGAAGGATTTTGTCAAAGGAAGATGCAGCAGGGAGAGGGGGTATGGGGCACGGAACAGAGGTGACTGGAAAAGAGAAGAGAAGAATAGAAGAAAGACAGAAAGAAGCCTTTTGAACACACCAGGAAAGCCAATGAGCTGGAAGACAAAGCATAGAAAGTCAGAAGCTGCAGAATCAGAGAGCGGTGCCAACAATGAGCTCATTTAGCTACGGGACAAAAACATACAAAACGCAGCGTCAATTGGTGAACACAGTTACAGAAAAAATACAGAAACAAGGGTTCCACAGTTGAGCAAAACATTAATGTTCCGGCTGGCATTAAAACTACGAAAGCCTGGACAGGAGGGGCCCACATTTCAGGGGGCGGAAGTAGACAAGGACGCCACTTCCAGTGCACTCTGGCCAGGTCTCCACAGGTAGATTTGGGGGAAACTAGAGGCAATATATGTGGCTACATGAGGTAACCCTGTCTGCATTGGCTTCAGATGGGCAGACAGTTTGAGACCAGTGCAGATTCCTTTTGACCTCAGTGGCTTCCTTTGCAGTGGCAATAAATCTTCCTGAGAGCTACTTCTGTGGGTTCATGGAAGCCTGCACTTTCTGTGTTTTAGTTTGCGTTGATATAGTACCCACCCAGCCCTGCATTTGGTTTTCACTAGACTTCCTGAGGTAGGTGGATGGACAGGAACACCATGGATTACAAAAGGTACTGATCCAGTGGCTCACATACAAGTCTCTGGCAACACCCAGAATGGAAGATGTCCAGTCTTACAGAAGTTCTAACACATTGGAAGACATAACAATGTAACATTTATTGCACATCTGCATGCCACAGCTGGCGTCAAGGAGGCACTACCCCCAGGATAGGTGGTGCTGGTCTCAGCATCACCAGAGAGAATATGTCCCTTACAAATGGCCAGACTGCAAGGAGGAGAACAGGGATAGAAGACGGTCTCTGCCAGTTCAAGATGTCTGCCTCTCCAGCTCCATGCAGAATATGCCTGCTTGCCAGGAGGCTGTGTGCCGTCCACATATCACACAGACTGGGACGCAGACACAGCCACAGCCACACCAGGAGTGGGTACAGAACAGACAGGACAGACAAGAGCCTAAGGCAGAGGGAGAGGAGAGATTTTCTTTGAATCAGGACTGATCCATTTTCTCAAAATGTGACTTATCCTCCTGTCTCTCATTTTGTCACATTTTGGAGGCTCTCCTCCTTGGGCTGCAAGGAGGAGAAGGCATTTACTTACATCAAATAACCTTTCTATATACATCTCCTCATTGACCTTATCACGAAGGACATCCTGAGAGTGGCGGACGAAAGTCACGTAGGCGTCGGCCACATCCATCCCGGGTTTCTGTAATGAAACAGGAAAATAATCACATGGATCTTCAGAACTTGAGGGTTTTCAGTCACCATCCCTCTTCCCATGCCTCCTGCACCCTTCCCTCCTCCATTTTCATGATTACTTCTATCTAGTTCTGGATCTCTCTCTCTCTCTCTCTCTCTCTCTCTCTCTCTCTCTCTCTCTCTCTCTCTCTCTCTCTCTCAAACTTAGCTGATAGACAAAATTCTGGGTCACCCAAGGGGTATTCTCTAGCTTTCTTTTAAATAGAAACTACTGTTAGAAAAATCCCACTGTATTCTGTCTTCTATTATCCCTTTCTCCGTGTAAAACAAAATAGAAAAAGTACGTCGGAAATCCTATTTCAGTGACTATTCCCTTCAATTCAAGACCCACTGGAGGGCAGTTCAGTCTAAGAGCATTTGGTGAGTATTTGTGCATACTTTACTCAGAAAAGACACTCGATCATTTGTCTTTGCCTTCTATTGCAGCCTGGTACTTTAGGCATGGAAAAAATGAATGAATGAATGAATGAATGAATGAGAGAAAGGAGGAAAAGAAAGAAAGACAGAAAAGGAAGGTTGGTTTTTAAATTAATTAGATTTTCTGGTGAGGTAGGCAGGTTGTTCATCCAGTAGGTAGAAAATGATTTATTGTGAAAAAAATAACATACAAATAAAACCAAACCAGAATGTGCACTGCTTGAGATGTCAGAAATCAAAGGTATCTCCAAAGAAACCTATTAAAACACTGTAATATGGGTCATTAGGAGAGCTGCCATAAACCCCTTAAATTTCTACAGTAGAGATGTATGTTTGCTAATAACTATAAGATTAGTTTTCATTACTATGATTTACCTTAGATCACAAAGTATCATTTCTCTACAAGACGTGACTGTCAGGCACTGCAAATTGAAGTTAGTTAACACTTCTGTGTAATTTCCAGGGTGAAAATGAGGAAGGTTTGGAAACAGTAGGACTGTATTTTTTTTCTCCTGATACAAAGCTTACAATTATCAAGCAAAGGGCCAATGCTTGGCCCCCAGGATACTAGTAACATTTCTTAACACATGCTGAAACAATGACAAGGTATTAATTTGAAAAACAATGAGGGACACCCCAAAGCCACAGTATCAAATGTTACACTTCTAAGCAATTTTCAGCAAATGCATGGAGCAGTTTCTATGATGGTCCTATAATTGTACCAGTTTTATGATACAAAACAACAGTAGTTCTCCAATGAGATGGGACTAGTTCTAAGCAGGTCTCTCCTCTCTCTTTGGCAGCTGCACACCAAAAGACAGTCTTAGTAGGAAAGGGATGCTTACCTGGGGAACCTGAAAAACTTATTATTAGTGTTTTATATCTTCCTTGGGATACTTGTGATATAGCCTTTTTCCTGGGTACATCTTAGAGCTAAGATGAAGTCAAAGTCAGATGTAGCCACCTTTTAGTAACTTACCCTGTTGGGAACAGTGCTTTATAATGCTGAGATCTTCAGCATGCCTTCTCTTTCAGGAAAGCTCACTTCCTTAAAAGGGCGCATATTTGAGATACAGAACTCCTGATTTAAAAACCTATTTGGTTTGAGTCTTACTGATTTATTTTTCTAACACTACACTATTTACCAAGGGTTGATTTTTTTTTCATATGTTAAACTTTGGGATTTTATCTGGCTTTTCCTCTTAGATCAAAAGTGCCACAAAGAGCAGGACTTTGATTAACTTTTAATTATAGTCTTAGCACATACAGGAATGATGCCTGGCACCTAGCACGTACTCAGTAAATATTTGCTGGTTGGACAAATCCGTGACTGAATGAACAAATCCTCTGGTAACTTTTAGAGCTCTTCATTCCACTGTATGGATCATTACTTCATCCCGTGGTGAAATTTACGCAACTCATTTGCACATCTATCGGCCTTAGCTATGGAGCCGTAGAGTGGGATTAGGATCTCTAGCTGACCTTCGAGGACTATGACTGGCAGCTATAGTAACGTATATAAAAATGTCATGAAAGTTATGCATTGCAAAATAAATTTATACTGCTATGATCCCTTCCCTTTGATATTGGGTTTTACTATTAGCATCTACTTTAGACTGAGAAAGGAAAGGAGACCTGATGGAGACAATAAAGAGATATGAATGAAGTCTCCACACAATTAGTTTTCTTTCTCCTGTTCACAACTGCTTTTCTTTAACGTGAGTACCACATCTGATTCAAACAAGTTGGGATTCTATCTCTTGATGAACTGAGAATGGAGAGGAGGGAAGAAGGAAATTGTCTGGGAATCGTGTGCTAATGAGGCAGTGCTATTCTGGGAGGACAGACTGCCACATCAGACACTCATGCTCACCAACTGTTGGGACTCCTGGGGAAAGGGAGAGCTGTTCCTATACCCTGGGAACTTACGAGAGCAAATCACTATGCTGGCATCATAGCCAGGTAGTCATGGTGGTGAACATGAGTCCCGAGGACAGAAGTTAGTTACAATCAGGACATCATTTAAAATGGCAGGGGTATAAAAGGTGGGAAAGATGTATAATAAATTCATTTTAAATATTTGTTGTTAAGTATTACTAAGTATTAAACTAAAATCAAAAGTGCTGGCAGATAAAAAAAACTGACTTGTAAGTATTAGTTACAAGCTAAAAACCACACCAGACTGAACAAGTAATGTCACTAGAAAAGCTAGGTATTGTATCAGCACTGTGTCCACCTGGTTGGATCAGTTTTTAGGTAGTGGCATTTAGGTATGGCTGGGACAGACAGACAGAATATAACACAGACTTCAGAAAGCATACAAACAAATACACAAAAATCACTGTAGAGCTGACTTTGCCACATGTGGAAGACATAATTTAGAAATAAGGACATCAATGGACTTGGTCAAATGGGATGTTTTCATCCTTGACAGTCCCTGGAAGATAGTTCTAGGCAGGGAATACAATTTTTGACATCTTAAGCAAGCTTTAGTATGAATGCCAATTGTACAAGTAAGGCTCAAACACTAGATTTAAGAGAAGGAAATGTTCTGAGCTATGGGGAATAGTGCCACTTTTTGCTAGGGGTACTTAGTAAGCAAAAACTCTCTGTGATAATAAACTCATGGTCTGAGCGTGGAACTAAATTTAAACTGTGTCAGAAACCTCACAATAAAACACAAAGAGATTAGAGCTAGACACGATTTAAAGTGATGGTACTTGGGTTTATAAGACTGGCTGCAAATGCCAAAGGGCCTATGAAGTTTTATAGAAAAGGTGCTGGGTCCACAGAATCTGCCAAGCAATCAAAACAAAGACCTCTAAGTGTTTCAGTTCAAGAATTACTGATTTAGCCCACAGGTTTTCATACTTCTACAGAAGACTGGGAAACACATTTTAGAAAGAGATTTGGAAGGCTCTACCCCAGAGTTACTGAATTAGAACCACTTGCGATGAGAGCCAGAAATCTAAGAAAATGTCATCAAATAATGCCCAAATTCTTGCTGTGTCTTGCCGCTGTCCATCCTGGTATGGGCATCAGTGACTAATAGGTGTGTATGGCAGTGAAGTGGTTCTTAAAAAACCTGGAATGACACCCATCCACCCAATACTAATAGTACTGGAAGGTTGATTTTGTGCACATTGTCTCTTGGGAACTAGAGCAGCCGGGTCTACCATCAACCCCATGCTACTGACTTTGTCCTGCCTATTTCCTGCCCAGGTGACCTTGTGCATACTATTTAACCTTTCAGGTACTCCAGTTTTCTCTTCTGATGAACAGAAAGAAATGAACGATGGTCTCTTACTGGACTGTCTTCAAAAGTAAATGATTATTTACTGTATGTAAATACTATATTTGAATATATGTGTACTGTATAGAATCATTTTCTATGGAATTATTTATTTTCTGTAATACTTAGTATACTGCTACTGGTCATAAAAGTATACATTTAATCAATTTATTTTCAATGTGTAGCATTGTCCTAAGCCATTAACTATTGGTACAATTATGGGTTTTGTCTACTAATTATATTCTTTTCTAATACTAGACTAATCACTCAACTATCTAAGCATGTATCTATACAGTAACTAAACTCATCTCGTAGTGTGGTAGAGTGTTTAAGAGCATAGTTTGTAGTATCTGCTGTCAGATCTCTGGCCATCCTAGAGTGAGGAAGCCTCCATTTCATTTTCCCCATCTTTGAAATGGAGAAGTTCCAAAGATTAAGTGTTAATGGACCTAAAATAATGGTGGGTATGTAGTTGGTGATTCACAGGCCTGGCTGGGGTGGTTATAATTACACTCTGTGTCATCAATGGAAGATATGGGGCTATGTTGTGTCATTTTCTTCTACCCCCTCCAGAAGGAACCTCTGCTGAGTCACTTCTGTTCTTTCATATCCTCAAGTTTCTAACAAAGCACCATCCAGGACAAGTGTCTTTATGATTATTGATCATAGAAAACACTCCATTTTATCCTATCTTCAGAATAAAGCTAGGCCTGGCCTGGGAAATTATTAGGTTGAGACATAAAACATTGCCAACATTGAACCTTGTTTTGACTTTCCTAAAATGTTACTCTCATGTGGTTTGATGTTAACCCTGATGCTAAACCAGATTTCTTCATATATTGAGTCTTGAACTACTGTAACTAAGTGATTGCCTTCCTGGCTCGAGGCATGAGCTGAAGACATCAGATCTCTGTGCTGGGAGCTAGGCATTTGCATTTTTGACACTCTTGAAGTCCAGTGGAGGACAGGGCTAAGGCAGCAGAGTCATCTATCCTTTGCTCTGGGTGTTGTCACACCCTGAAATGCTCTTCACTGCATGAATGTCTATTTAGGGCTTGGAAGTGTGTGAGGTCCACACATGTAGCACTGTTTAGAGCATGCAGCACACCTAACTGTGAGGTATCTTCATTGTAAAGATGGACTAGCATGGGCACATAAAGGGAGAGTTTGTTCAAAAGGAACTGAAAAGAGTAAAATGCTCTCCTGGCTGTGGTTCTGTGAGCCTTTTCTCTTCCCCATTCTCCTGCCTCCAGGAAGGAGTCAGGGCCCCTTGATGAGAGGTATTGTATAAATTCAAGCATAATTATTGATTGTACATTCTTCCATTAAACAAACAACATGCATGTGAATGCGACAGTCACTCCAATTTTCCATTTTGTCTTCCTTTGAGGAATAAGCCAATAAACCATTACACACTTAGCTTCCTGGGGAAATGAATTTAAATGTTAATATAAATCCTTTTAGAAAAAAACAAATTTTCACAAATAAGTATTTGAACAAGGAGGGTACTTAACCACGTTCAGAATGAGAACGGCTCAGGACCAGCCCCTCGGCGACTATTGAGATAAGCTCCTAAATTTAATATTTTATAATAGACTCACACCTCTTTTGTTAGAAATGGAGAAACAACTTCATTTTCTTTCCCCTTTTATAGGAATATATTTAAAAATCTCTCCAATTTTATTTTGCTAATAGGCAGGGCAAAGTCCGTCTATAAGCGTCTTCTGATTTGTCTCAGGTAATCCCACACTTTAGCATTCATGTCTAGTACTTAACCTCAATTTAAATGTAAATTTTGGGCAACTTCAAGTGCCTTCTCTGTGAACTTTGAGGATTCTCTTCATTAATGAGGCCAGTACTAATTATGGACAGTTTTGTAAGTTTTCCTTAAAACAATTGCAGAGTTGACCCCCAAATGAACAAATTCAGAATTTATTTGTTTAACTCAAAAAATACTGGAACCCTTGTTGAAATTTATAACTGAGGGCTGTAAGGGGTGCACTCTATATGAGCAGAAAGAGAGTCCTGGGGAACCAGAAGAACAAAAGCAAGAGGGAGCTGGATTAACCCACATACTGGTCCTTCCTTTCTGACACAGAAAACCATGTCTTCTTCTCATTGGAGAAACACAGTCCCAATTGTTTTCTTTGAAGGTCCACATTGTGAAAGCAAAGCACAGAGCAGATCTCATCAAACAAAACACGATGCTCACATACTCATGGGTGGAAGACACAGGCTTTTGATCCCGGCACTGGGTACAGATGCAGGCAGTCTCTGCATGTTCCTAGTTGGTCTGGTCTACATAGGGAGTTCTAGGCCGGCCAGAGATACAGAGAGACCCTGTCTCAAAAACCCCAAACAAACAAACCCCAAACAAGACCCCATGAAACTAGAAAAATGAAATTAACCCAACCACAGGCAGTGACAGATGTTCAGATACTCACAGGCACGTCCACATACTTGGAAGCTGCCTTCACCTAAGGAGGAAAGAGAGGGCATTAGGCGAGTGTTTGTGTTTCCTGTGCACAGCTCAGACACTAGCTGAGTTCAGATGATATGCTTATGCCAGTCCATAGAGCTGACCAGGAAAAACAAATAGGTACTAAAAAGAAAATTACTCCATTTTTTTGAAGTGATGATCACTATTCGAGGACAATGAGAAGTTTTATAGGCTCAGGTTTTTCTAGCTGGCACAGAAGTTTGGCATTTCCCTCCCTTCCTTTAAAATAGACAGAGATGACTATCTCCCTTATTGGAGAGTGCTCTCAAGTCTATATTAGTAATAAAGACTGTTGGCATTCCTGGCACCTTGGGTTTTTATAATTTGGCTGCAGGTTGTCCTGAATTCTTCCATGCTTGGTGTCTGATAGTTCAGATTTTGAAGTAGAAGGGATATGGTGAGACCCTCAGCAGAAAAGACATGCATGGTTTTCCACAAGTTTTTCAAACAGAACTTTCTGGGCTATCCCAAAGCTGCTGCTATGTACCTCTTGGTTTTAGGCACTAAAAACCCATATGAAAAGCTCAGGGAATGGTTATGAAATTCATTTTTGAGTGTCAGAAGTAGTGTTGGAGCAAGGAGTGTGGACTCAGTCCTGGGTTTCTGTCTAGCACTATCACATGCACGCTCTGTGACACCCTTGTGACTTTATCTCTCTGAGCTTGAAAATGGGAGATACTAATGGGAGGAGTCCAGTTGTCAACACGACATGAATCACCACAAAGTCCAGGGATGCCATAAGCATTGAACCATCTGGAGTTAATGTTCTGATAAGCAAATCTGGGTGAGTTCCAGGTGCTTGGGAGATCTATACCAGTGTACAAAGACTTCCATTTTGAGAGTCAAAAGTTGCTTTTGCCATGGGGAAATCCTGCCTAGTCCCTTAGGCTGGTCTCTAGAGTCCTGGAAAAGGGCAATGAAGCTGTGTACTCTGTATGACTGCTGGTCTGATGACATGAGGAAACATGAGAATGTGCGTGGTAAAGCGGGGGATACACGCATCCATTGGCTACCTCATGGCAATGAATATTTCCCTTCTCTACTAAGATCTCAGCACCTTGATGGTCCCAGTTTCCTCTTGCTACAGCGTCTCTGAGAGTGTGCCCATTTAATTTTAGTGATGCCGGTCACAATTATAATTTGGTTTCTTTTGGATCAGCATCTGACCTCCAGAAAATGTCACTGGAGCAAAGACTAATCTGGCCTTGTTTAGCTGTTTTCATTATACTGGCTGCCTGGCTTGGAAAGGGAACTCTGGAGGGCAGGAACCAAAGGAAGAACATGTGACCAGTGCTGGCTTAACCTCCTCAGGGAGGCTAAGGAACAAACCCAGTAGACTCTGAACCACCACTGTGATCAATACAGTAGTGGCTAGAGCTGAATTCTTTGTAAAGATTGCTAGGAGAAGAGACTCTCTTTTGGTACATAAAGTGATTCCCTTCTATAAATCTGTCCGTTCCTATCCTATTCCAAAATCTAGCAAATCAAGCAAAAAGGTGGTTTGCACCCCCTGCCCACACATATCCCACCCCCTTCAATATTATCTACAAATTACTAGATGTGTTTTCACTTTGCAAAATATCTTGATGGGCTCAAGGTTTCGGGAATTTACGTGTCCATGCTCTCAGCCACCAGTCAGGGAAGCCAGGTGGACATGCACTGCTCTGCGCTCAGGCGACTGCTCTGGAATTGCCCTTCGTTACAATGATCAGGAAAAACAAAGCCACAGGAGCAAAGCGTCAGTGGTCAGAGCGGGTGCTGGCAAAAGAGCTGTTCTCAGTGAGAAATCACCTCCTTTGCTCTGTCAAGTTGATGCTTGGCAGTTGGTAGGAGTTTTGCTACAGCTGAAATGATCAACCTTTAAACACGCCTACTTACCATTTACCACTAACACACAGTTCCAAACCAGAGAGTGACACCAGTCAAATTCTGTTCCTTACAATTTCTATTCCCTTGGGGAGGCCAGGCAAGCTTGTGACATGAATGAAAACTTCATGTGCCCTTATCCTGCACAAGTCTCCAGTCATAGCTTAGACACACATGCGCATGTATGTCCCTGTGTGTGTGTGTGTGTGTGTGTGTGTGTGTTTGTATAGGCTAGAGATTAACACTAGGCATCTTTGTTGATAACTCTCCATGTGATTCCTTTTTGAGGCAGGGACTTTCACTGAACTTGGGGCTCAGTGGTCTGGCTAGGTTGGCCCAGGAATCTTTCTGTCTTTCCTTTTCCAGTACTGGGACCCTAAGAGGATGTTGCTGAATCTGCCTTCCATGTGGACACTGGGGAGCGAGCTCAGGTCGTCAGGCTTCGTGAGCTTCATTTCCTCAGCTCTTGGCTTATTCTTTATCTGGCCATCTGCCAGGTCTTACTGACCTTTCTTTATCCACATTATAATAGAAAAAATAATAGGTGGGGGAAATTGTACTCCTAGTGTGATTTAAGAGGTGGTAGATTATTGTCTTGGGTTCTAGCCATTAAACTTTAGGAAAGATGCTGAGGGTACAGGTGAAAGGGGGCTGGAGGTATAGTCTGGACGGGAAGCAAAGCAGGGGACTCCTTGCTTGGGAAATGAAGGGCAAGTATGAGAGCCTAGAATCTTCCAGTAGTTTACTGAAAGCACATCCATGTTGGCTTCAGATTCGTATGACAGTTCCAAAACACCAAATCAGGACAAAGGAGGAAAACAATGGGGTCCCAGAAAGCCTGCCCAGTAAGCGTCATGCCATCAGAGACTTGCCATCTTTGGAGGCTCATGTCTTCCCTCTCACTAGGAATAAGGTTGCAGACCTGTTTCTTTATCTTTACAAAGTCATTTCCTTCTCTCATTTTAGCCTCTTTGTGAGGTAGGAAATGGTCAACAGCCCTTCTTCCTTTTTCTCCTCGACTCTCCATTTCTCCCCCACCTCTCTTTTTAAAGCAGTAGGAGGAGACACTAGACTCAGGCCCTGGGACAGGGAAGCTGTGTAATGCCAGTAGAACAGTCTTTAAGCACCAAACTTTTTTTCAGTTTCATGCCTTTAGGCCAGTTGCATTCTGGGTAGAGAAGAATGACCAGATCTCACCAATACCTAGGACTTTGGATTCATCTGCACAAACTCCAAGTCTGCAGGCTGCAGAGTGACTCAGTTGGTAAAATTTTGCCTTGCAAGCATGAAGACTTGAGTCGGATCCCCATGTCAAAAAAGAGGTGGAAACTGAGAGAATCTCTGGGGCTCTCTTGTCAGCAAGTTAAGCCAATCAATGACTTCCAGGGCAACAAATGAGAGACTGTTTCAAAATAAGGTAGACAGTACCCAAGTAACAATATCTGAGGTTGGCCTTTGGTCTATGTACCCCACCCCCACCCCATGTAATCGACTGATGAATACACACACACACACACACACACACACACACACACACACATCCCACAATTATCTGAGAATGAACTAAGAATTGCCTGTGAATCAAATAAGTGACAGGGATCTAAGTCTATTGTCTATGTTATATGATATATTGTCCTTCATGGGTGAAAGAGATTTTTTTCCAAAGCAAACTTCCGTTTTTAAGGAATTTTCCATCAGTGGTTATTAAAACTGTGTGTGTGTGTGTGTGTGTGTGTGTGTGTAATTTCCTTAATATCTTTTCTTTTTTAACTTTGTAAAAAGCCTTCTCATTGTCCAAGAGTATGAGTTCAGGACTGTCTGGGTTGAAATCTGGCTTTTAGCCCATATTATAGCTTGGTGCTTTTGAGCCTCCTTTGTAAGTGGGGCAGTAATGATGTTACTCAAAGGGACGCCAGAGACTGAATGCGACGATCCAACCAAGCCATCCAATCATGTTAATAGTACTAAAAGCAGCTATTGTTAGTGGACTTGCTGGGAACAGTGGCTAACTGCAGAGAGCGGATACTCTTCACTCTGTTGGTAGTAGCCAGTCCACGCCTCTATCCAATGGCAATTTCTTGCTATGAAAAGGAAGCTAGGATCTCTCCAGAGTACTATCAGGTATCTTAGCCGATTCTGAGGCTGGAGGACTCAGGCAGAATCATGTTCCTCCTCAAAGCATGTCCAAATATTTCCAAGTACTCTGGGTATTATCTCAAGTTCCTGCCTCAGTTATATGCTTACTGAAACTCCCTTTTCTGGGACCCAGTTGTGTGGAGACAGAGAATAAGGAGGACTTTCCCTCAGGCACTAGGTGTGCATTGCTTAGGAGCAGGGGTTCACTCGCCCTCAAAAGAGAGGCATGACGTTTAGCTTCATCTGGCCCTGTTTCCCTGTGACTCTTTCTGACAAGCCTTTTCATGGAACACCATAGTTCCCTTCCCTGGGAACTAAGTATTCCTTAGCTCTCTGACCCTGACAGGCAGAACCAGTCCTGAGAAATGAGAACAGAAAAGAAGACCTAAAGCAAGAGAGGCCATGGAAGTGGAGATGGAGTCAACATATTCATAGGCCTGCAACAAAATCACTATAGAACAAAGGCCACAGCTTTAGAACAAAGGCCACAGCTAAAGAACGAAGGTCACAGCTGTAGACAAAGGCAGTGAGCCCAACACTCCTTTGATGATATCCAAACACAGACACCTCAAATACACAATAATTCATCTTTAAACGACTAACAATAATAAGTTAAAACCCAGTATTGAGTGTTTAGTTACTAATTAGTTTGAATTACTCCATGTTGTATATTTAATCCTTACATGAATCTTCAGAACAGGGGTCCTATTAATATTCCCATTATACAGTTGAAAAAAATCAAGGCTAAGAGAATAACCAACAGGACTTGAAGTCACAGAAATTTGGACCTGTCATTCAGCTATGTTTTTCTCAAATCTATCCAACTACTTTGGATAGATTGTGTGTGTGTGTGTGTGTGTGTGTGTGTGTATGTGTGTGTGTGTGTGTTTGTGTGTATACACATGGATGTGTGTCTGTGTCTATGTGTATATACAAGCTAAAATGCTTCTCCAGAACACATAAAGGTTTAAATAATTATAGGGTAGACTCAGGCAGAGCAGAAAGTCCAAAAGTGTTTCTTTGGCCTCTGTGTCCCAGCTAATTCCCTCAACGCCCACCTGACTTGGTGTGTGTAGCCGGCTTAATGGTCCCTCTATTGAGCACTTCCATTATTTTTCAGGTGCCCAAGGTAATCTTTTCATTGAACACTCACCAATGCTGATGACTAAGGGATTTTCTTCAGTCCATTCCTAATAAGGGGACCTGAGCTAATCATTGTGTAGCTTTGACAGCGAGCCCCGCAGGGGCTTAAACCACTTCTCCTGCTTCATTAGGGGAAAAAGCAACCCAGGTGCAGACCATGAGGACCTCAGGGTTTGATACTATTAAATCAATGCACAGACCAAAAAATAAAAGTGGATTAGGTCTCTCTCTCTCTTTTTTTTTTTTTCGAATAGAAATCTGGTGGGCAAGACTCAAGGATGGAAGAAAAAAGAAATCTGAACGCAGACAAGTGCATTAGTTACTGCCTAGGCTTTCTTTCTCCCCACAGTCTTTGTGTGAGTGGACCCCCCCCCCCCCGCCTGTCGGGCTTCCTTTGCTTTGAGACTGCTGACCACCCTACCACCTCAAAGTGCAAGCACCATGGAGTACCAGGGCTGCTGCTTTGGTACCTTCTTGCTTCTCACTTCTTCAACACAGGCCATCCTAGGGATGTGACTTAAGTCAAGGCAGTTCAGTAAAATGGTGACTTGGTAATATCAATTCCATTCTCCAGTTAATCTCTCTTCCTAGTACATTTTTCATTCATTATTTTCTTCATATATGAAATGCAGGCTCTTTAAAAACTTTTACTATATTGATTGACTGATATTCTCTCTCTCCTTCTCTCTCTCTCTCTCTCTCTCTCTCTCTCTCTCTCTCTCTCTCTCT
>NW_021621338.1:16506989-16544027 GCF_004785775.1 Grammomys surdaster | reverse complement strand
TCTCTCTCTCTCTCTCTCTCTCTCTCTCTCTCTCTCTCTCTCTCTCTCTCTCTGTGTGTGTGTGTGTGTGTGTGTATGGTGTCAAGGTGCCTGTATACTTAGCAGATGACTTTCCGAGTTAGTTCTCTTTTTCCTCCATGTAGGTTCCAGGGATCAAACCCTGTCATTGGACTTGACTGAAGTCTCTCTACTCCCTGAACCATCTCACTGGCTCTAGAAATAGACCATGTTGAGGAACAGAACATCTCTCTCTCCTCACCTCTAGGCACACAGTGTTGCCAGGAGGAAAAAAAAAGCTTTTGGAAGAAATTTGGCATGATACACTTAAGTTAGAGGTTTCCAGAAATTTCTAGAAGTGGGTGTTTGAGTTTCAGCAGTCTAAGAGTTTTAATAGATCCCTGCAAGCCTGAAGGCCATCTAGCCTGACCTACATGAGGATGTTCTAGGCCAATGAGGGACCTGCTCTCACACAAAAAGGTTTGAAGATGCCTGAGAATCAACACCCAAAGTTGTCCTCTGTCCACCTGGGCACACACACACACACACACACACACACACACACACACACACACACACAGTGGAGGGGGTTGGGTGGGGAAGGGAGATCTCTTTGATCTTTCAGGGATTTACTAAGAAAAAAGGAAAATGAGGGTCTCTTAGTTATAAGGGGGCTGGTTCTTGCCACACATATGAGAAAGGATTAGAGTGCCTGTTCACTTATAGTGGGGGTCAGGAGGCTGATGCTTTAGCTGCCATCTGGTTCTGTTCCCTGTCAGAGTGGGCCAGGTCTTTCATCTCTTTAGGCATCAGTTTCCTTCCTGGTAAAGGAAGAGAAATAATGGTAATATTAATAGCCCAGCTTCATGTGTGCATGTGTCCTGTAGTTTATTAATTAAAAAATATTAAAAATGTGTAAGGATATGGGTGCACTTGCAGGTGCAGAGGTACATGTGCATTGTGTGTGTGTGTGTGTGTGTGTGTGTGTGTGTGTGTTTGTGTGTGTGCCCTGGTGGACAGAGGACAACTTTGGGTGTTGATTCTCAGGCATCTTCAAACCTTTTTGTGTGAGAGCAGGTCCCTCATTGGCCTAGAACATCCTCATGTAGGTCATGCTAGATGGCCTTCAGGCTTGCAGGGATCTACCTGTCTCTGCCACCTCACTGTGCTTGAGCTTACAGGTACAAGACATCATGCTAGGGTCCTTATAAAGGTTCTGGAGAATCTCAACTCAGGTTTCTACATTTGATTGGCTGGGCCCTTATTGCAGCCTAAGAGAGGGATTTCTTAAGTGCCTGGCACATGCAGGACACAGTTCCAAGCATGTCACTTACATCAGTTAGGTTCCAAGAATGTTACTTGCATGAATTCCCTTAATTCAGGCAAAACATTAAAGAATTCATGGCGATGAGTTCTCAGCAACAATTGGCTCTGTGTGCTAGACAACCAGATCATGAGGCCTTACATTGTCCAATGCTTGAATGTATTTGCTTTCAACGCACAGTGAGACTATTTCAGGTAGAAAGGGGCCTGGCTATCTCCTCTTTCCCATCAGCACAACCCAGATTGAGGGTGCGTCCTTCCCTCTGATGTTCCTGTTTACATGTGAGCTCACAAAGGTTATACAGATTGGGAGACTGTAAATGGATCTTCGCATTGGATCACAGACCTGAGGTCCAATCCACTCTGTGTTACGCCTTTTCAAACATTCCTGTCATAGGTCCTGCTCTTCCTTCTCCATGATCACTTCTCCTCCATTGAGAATCAAATTCTATTCCTTCATTTTCCATGGGACCAGGCTGGCCAGTGACAACGTTGATCGGCAGATTGTGATAGAGTTGGCACAGTGTCCTTTCTGATTGGAGGTGTCTGTGTTCTCACTCTTAAAAGGTAGCTGCCATTTAAGTGGAACTACCGGAAGGCTGCCATACTGTGGAGTAGCTCAAATTGCTTGGAAAAACCTGGCAGGGTGACATTCCTCACTAACGGAAGGAAGCCCGATGAAGAAAGAGGCCACATTAGCAGACATCCAGTAGCACTCCAGCTCAGTCACCTGCCAAATGCAGCTAAGAGTACAACCTAGGGACAGAGCCAAACACTTTTTTTCTGTCCCAGCTTTCCTGAGATTCGAAACCCACAAAACTGTGAGCAAACTATATTAATTATTTTTATTTTCTTTTGAGATGGGGTTTAACATACCATACCCCAGGCTGGATTCAGACTCACTATGTCATTAAAGATAGTCATGAACTCTCAGTCTTACCATCTCTACTTCCCAATTTCTGGGATAACAAGTTGTGCTTCACCACTTGTGGGTGCAATGATAGCTTTAAGCCAATGGTTCTGGCATAGGCTTCTCTGCAATGACAGGTAACTATGCCATTGAGTAAAGTGCCACCTTTTCTCATATTTCCTCAGTGCTATCCACTGCACACCATCCCCAGAAAGACTGTGGGGAGGAACTGACAGTCTAGGATAGGATTTTGTAGTGGCATGTGGCTTCTGAAACCTTTAAGCTCCCTCCCCACATGACATACTTCCTAAAACAGTGGCATACTTCCTAAACACACCGAAACTCTGCTACTGACTGGGGACCAAGTATTTAAACACTCAAGACTATGGAGAGGTATCAACTACAGGTATCTGGGGCCATATGTGTGTATAATACTGGCCAGGGCACTTTATATCTAACTAATCCAATTAACTGCAGATTGGAATACCGAGGCTCAGAAAGGCTCTTGATTCTCAAGAGTTACTATAGGAAGCAATATGGCTGGATCACTAAGCACACTCGTTACTAGTTCCATGGTTTTGCGAAATCACTTAGCCTTCCATAGTTTCTATGATCTCATCTGCAACTGTGAAACACGAGGACAAACAGTATCTTCTTCTGAGGGGGCTTGTGAGACTCAGCAGGTTGGCATCACACACGGTGCTAGCAGAGCACCTGGCATTCAGTGAGAACTCAAAACCATCTTTCTAAATTATTATTAAGGTTTAACTCATGGTGAGCTGCAAGGGAATTGGCTATTCCAAATACGTTTCCTTTGGCCAATATGGTCCATGGGCCAAATTCAGCCCATTGTCTGATTTTCAATGTTCCATAAGTTGAGATGGCTGTTTCATTTTTAAGTGGTTGAAAGAGAATGATATATTATGACAGATAAGAATTATTGAAACTGATACTTCAACATCCAGAAATAAAGCTTTATTTGAACACTTGTGTGTCCATTTATCTGCATATTATGATTGCTGTGTTTGTGCTCAAAGGACAGAGCTGAGTAGTTATGGCAGAGACCATGTGGCTTCTAAAGTCAGAAATACTTGTTATGTTCCAATTTGCAGATGGAATTTTCTCTCTTATGGACTAAGATAGACTTAAGGGAAAGATAGTTTAGTGTGTGAAAAGAATTAGAACACATCAATTTCCCATCTTATGCTGACCATTAACTACTTGGTAGGCGTTGGCTAGTTGCCTAGTCTGTTGGCTTCATTTCCTTATCTCTTATAATGAGGATCAGATTAATTGTATTCTTCTTAGAGTCCTTCCAGATTTGAAAACTGGGACTATCAGAGGGCATACAACTCAGGTTCTAGTAAGAATGTGAGACAGGAAGCGTTTCTCATACCTTGACAGGGTTATAAATACTCTAAGGGTAAAAGAAAAATGCTATTAATAATTTAGTATTCATATAAGTTCTGGAAATAAGTATCTAAGAAAATAATAGCAGAGGAAGAAAAACATTCGAGATAAAGAGCATCTTCGCAGGAGCCAGACAACAAAGCATGACCAGCAGGGAGACTTGGCAAAAACATAAAGGAATTAGACAGGCAGCCTATGTGGGGTACATGTTCTGAGCCAGGCAGAGCTTTGGGTGTCTCTTAGGAGTCACCATATTGACTATCCTAGCAACCTCCTAACTTCAAGCTGTTCATCGGACCTCTGTGGTTCCTTGGGGTTGCTCAGAGGCTAGTCCAAAGAGGTGTTCTCACTTCTCCTCGAATCCTAGCTGCTCTCTCATCTCAGTGCCATCCAGGTCCTATCCTGCTTGGCTTCCAAGACTGGGCAAGGCCAGGTACCTTCAGGGTAGGATGGGTATAGAGGCATGCTGGCTGATGTCCCATTGTTGCTGGAATTACCAGCTCCAAGAAACAAGTTTTCTGTGAATGGATGGGAAGCCCAGCTGCCAATTTTCCAAGACTTCCTTCATTTGTCCACATTCTCCCTGCCCCACCCCACACTTCCAGTTTTCATACTTTCATTTTGGAACACTAATGGAATGGAAAGGGATGGCATGTCCCTAAATATGGCCTCTATGATATGAACTTCTATGTCAACATGGGCCAAGCAATGATCCTGCCATTGAGCAACAGAATGATGGGTCTGAGGATGGTTGTGGGGATCATTCACTGGGATTTGGGGAAGTCTAGTCTTATGAGTAGAGACTTTGGGGTTAAATATATGTGGCCAACCATCCAACTACTCACGAGACATGTTACTGAACCTCATTTTCCTTACCTGCAAAATGGGAATAACATTTCCTCACAGAGATGCTGAATTCTTAGAACAGACCTAGGGCATAGGAAGAATGATGTGGCAGGCATCTCTCATTTTTCTCCTGCTGGGGCAGCAGGCCGTTCTGCTTAAGGGCTTGGATAAGGAGCTTGCTCTTACCCTGCACTACTCAACAGCCACATGTGATGACTTAAATTTGAACACCGAGAGTACTTTTGTGCACATGCCACATCTCATCCCTGGTGAGCTACGTGTGGTTAGTGACCACTGAGGACAGCTCAGATGAACAATTTTTATGGTTGCAAAGAGTTCTGACAGTGGGTTAGACTCAAGACATTTATAAATACAGTTACTATACTTAAAAATAAGAATGGGGAAATATATTAGACTTTGAAGCAGGGGAAAGAAAAGGTTTGGGTGTCATCAATCTCACTTTGTGGGGAAAAAGAGAAATAAAGGCCAACAGCTATCATTTATAGCTATAAAGCTACAAAGAGAAATGACAGTGCCTGGTAAAATGAAGAGGAAGGGGGAGGGGAGGACAGGTGATAAAGTGAGGAAAAGCTGTACCAAAGGAGGAAGGACAGCTGTGGCTACAATTGGCCAGTCAGGGAATATGCACATAAACTGAGTATGCTGTCACATGTTTCTGCGGAGGACCACAAGCATAAAGCCAGCTGGGCTGCATGGTCAGATGGGGCCAGTCTAGGCTACACATCAAAGCCCTTGCTCTAACACATAAACAACAAAAAACCAAACCAAGAAAATAGTCACATAAGGGCACTACTTAGCTGTAGGGTAAAATAAAAATTTTAAAGCGATCTTTCCGTCTCTGTCTCTCTGTGTCTCTCTGTATGTGTTATGCATGGCTATACAGAGGTCAGAGGTATATTCAATATCTTCCTCAATTACTCTTCACCTTGTCTTTTGAGGCAGGGTCTCTTGCTGAACCCAGAGGCTGCCATTTTGAAGAAACTATGTGGCCAGCAAGCCTCAGGGACCCGCCCATCTCTTTCTCACTCAATACTGGAGTTACAGATGTACATTGCTTTGCCTAGCTTTTCCACGGGAGGTGGAGATATAAATTCAGGTCCTCACGCTTAATCAACTTTGTGTCCTGTGCCATTTCTCCAGCCCCATGAGTTGGTCTGAAGGGATCTCTGGGACAAAAGTGCTAGGGAGAAAGTGGCAGGCCAGAGAGATTTGATTTCTGTAAAAAATATGAGAAATCAAATGTTTCTATTTGACTGAATAAACATTTTTATTAAATTTATTTAAATAAAGTTGTATGCATGCATACATTTATGTATAGATGTATGCATGCATGCATGCATGCATTCATGTATACATGGCGAGTGTGTGGAGGTCAGAGGACAGCTTACAGTAGTCAATCCTCCTCTTTTACCATGTGTGCTCTAAGGACTGCACTCAGGCTCTCAGGCATGGCAGGAAAAGCTATGTTGCCAGCCTCTCTATTTTATTTTTTTGAGATGCATTTTTACCTTAATTTTATGTGAATTGTTAAAAAGAGCAAAACGAGTGTAGATGGTTAACATTCCAGTGGAGAAAGGCATTTTGTGGGAAGGCTGTCTTTTCTGAAAGGCAACTTTCTTGGTGACTCTTCAATGGAGTCATGGTTTGGATGGAATGCATGCCCTCTCCTAAGGCTAAAGCAACGCTTGGCCATCCCCCAGCCCTAGTCTGCACGCTCTTAGTTCGTCTTGGGAAGAGGAATGTGCACTAAGTGCCAGCCGAGGACTGATTGCTTGGGTGAGACAGAATGTGCGAGTGGGCGGGATGTACTGGGACTGTGTGTGCGGGTGAGCAGTTGAGCAAGCCTCAGTGGCTCCTGCCTGGGGCCAAGTGACAATGACAGTGAGAACCCCTTCCAATGCTTTCTGAGGACTGGAGGAAAAAAAAAAACAACCCACCACTCTTGAAGTTTATGTAGAATCATAGACAGCAGGACGGATTCCCAGAGCTGTGCCACCGGAGGGGATGAAATGTCTTTATTGCTTGCCAAAGATCAAGGGCATACTGGGCCAATTGTGAAGTGTTCTAGTCCATGTGAGCCCTGAATCGAATGTGGCATGAAGGAGTGTGGAGCCGAGCTCTTCAAGATGAAAAGAGCTTTGCAAACAGAAAGGGCGATGGCCGCCTAACACCGTGAAAACCTTGCCATCCAACTGTACGGTTCAAATGAGTTAAAATAGTGCATTTGGTTATGTGTGTCTGACCACAATTAAAAAGAGGGAAAAACCCCTCATAGTACTACATGGACGCACACAGTCCAAGGCCCCCTTTCTCACTATCTTTTAGGGGAGGCCCATGTATGGGTGTTTTCACAGGTGTGGGAGCTGTGACACTGGCAATTTCTCATGAGCAGCTCATGGTCCAAAAAAGTGATCAGTGGCTTTTGCAATTGGTGCTTGAGAAGGAAGGAGGAATATTATATTGTTTTTCAGAAAGTTTTCTGAAGTGGCCTACAAATGAGAAATATTTTCCTCAAAATTTCAGATAACAGAGAAGAGAACAGTGGCCACATTTCCACTTCTTCTCCTGTTCTCTGCCACTCAGTGTCTTTTAGGGACAAGTTGGTTGCTGTTGTTTTGTAAGCAACATGGATGTACTTGACACTGATACTTCGTCATACTGGAAATATGGACAGATTTACCTATGCATGTTTACCTGGATGCCTAATGCGGACTCTTAATTCTCGAGAGCCTATTCTCTGATTTGAGAATGCGGAGACCGGGCTCCAGGGAGCTAAGGTGCTTCCATGGAACACACAGCTGGGAAGCAACGAGCTGGGATTAGAACTTCTCTGGTCTGGCAGCAAAGGATCCACTACTGTAATATGTGTCCATGTAGACGGCTTCTCTAAGCACTAGTTTTCTTATCTGTGAGTGATGATAATCAGTGTTATAACTGTTATGTTTTCCTTGAGATACTTTACAGGTAACAATTAAATGATGACTGTGGTCACAAAAGGCATTATTGTTTTATCCATCACAAACAAAGCTTCATAAATAGTGTGTAACTATCATGGACACTCAGAAATGTCCCCTGGAGGATGACTGTGGGTCTCTAGAGAACCAGGGGAAGGTAGGGGAGTGGCCTGGCTTTCCCCAGCCATCTGTAGACAAGAGCACCAAGCCCTGGCTACAGGGCCATCAATGGCTGCTGTTTGACCTGTGTGCATGTTCATAAGCATCATCTGTGATTTAACTTCTATGCTGAATATAGTTTTATGTCAACTTGATACAAGCTAAAGTCATCTGAATGGAGAGAACCTCAATTAAAAAAATGCTCCCATATGATCGAGTTGTAGGCAAGCCTGTAGGGCATTTAAATTAGTGATTATCAGTGGTAGCACTCCTGGCTTGGTTCTGGATTCATAAGTAAGCATGCTGAGCAAGCCAAGAAGAGCAAGGCAGGAAGAAGTATCCCTCCATGGCTTCTGCATCAGTCACTCCTGCCTCCAGCTTCCTGTCCTGTTCTGGCTTCCTTCAATGATGGACTACAATGTGGAAGTGTGAGCCAAATAAACCTTTCCACGTCCTGTTTGCTTTTTGGTCATACTGTTTCATCGAAACAATAGAAACCCTAAGTCAACTACCATGGTGAAAGAAAGGGTATCAATGTGAGGGTACCACAGGGCATGCTAACACACCACTCAGAGCCTCTGCCTTTCTTTAAGCAAAGGGCTGTGACACTGCTGGGAAGCTGGGCAGGAGGTAGGAAACCTGTCTCTACTCAAGCAGAAGAATCACATTCCACACCCTGATCAGCAGCTATAGCCTCATTTGCTGGAGAATGGTTAGAACAGTTCTGTCTCCTTTGATGACGTGCTGTGCTCAGAGACCTACATCTAGGGAGAGTATGGGCTCAACCTTCTGAACAGATGCCTGGTAAAAACTGGAAGTTTTCCCCACTTCTGTTCTAATCCTCTGTTCTCAGACAGGAATTTGACAAGCCTCAAGGATTCCTTTAGGCCCAGACTGTCTCCATGTTCCTAAGCCTGAGGGATGTTTGTATACTTATTCTATCCTAGATAAGGCTGAGCCAAGTGTCACTGCCCAGCTTGATGAATATCACACTGATAGATGAGGACACTAGGCTCAGGGAAACTGAGGGGCTTCCTCAGAAGGCCCACAGCTAGCCACAGTGTAAGCTGACTTAATGGCTTGCCCTCCCAAAAGTCACACTGCACTTCTTCCCAGTTTGTTTGTTTATATGACACACTCGCAACTTTAAAGAAAGCTCAGAGCTGTGGTTGGCAAAGTTGTAATTATGAAAACTTTCCAAACAAGCAGGAAAACTATTTTTTGCTGACAGGAAGTGAGGACGTGGTCTGCCCCTAACACTTGTTAGTTTTACTTTTCTGCCTTGAACACCTCTCAACAAGAAGTTGACCAGAACTCAAACTCCAAGAGATCAATGACATGTCTTGCTCTGTCACCAGCTTCCGCACAGCCCTGGTGCTGAGTGGCCATGGGCTCCGTTGATGGACTCCAGTTTGGACTGTTATGTCCAAAGAGGATTCCCTAAAATGGCAGTGCTGGTGACAATCCTAAACAAAAAGAACTCGACCTGGCAAAGAGAAGGACTGTTACTGGGTAAACAGAAGAGTGAATTCCGTTTTCCTCAGGAATATTGTAAGGCAGATTTCTGTTTACCAAGACTCCACCTTAATACACCCTTAAAGGACAACTATGTCCTGCAAGGGCATCTAGTTCCTGGTTCAGCTTAAAGATGTCACCCTGATTATCATATAGAATCTATCAGCTTTTTTCCCTATTTTGTCCCTACCCCATTACCAAGAGATAGCCTTAGTTGTTTGATCTCCAATAAAATTTTTCTTTCTATCCTGAACCAGATCTCAGTAGAATTTTTAACATTCTAGTTCAGTGCTTTCACTAAGCTCTTGCTTACAGTCATCTTTTGAGTGAAGGGGCCGCTGTTGTCCCTGAAGTTTCCCTTCTTGCTAGGGTTCATGGCTTGTGCCAGAAATCAATTTCAAGTGCTGTTCCTTGGAGGCTGACCACTTTCTTTTGAGCTGTCTCACTGGGACTTAGAGTTCGCTGATTAGGTTATGCTTGTTGGTCAATGAACCCCAGAGATATTGGCCTCTCTGGGGCTGACAAGCCAGCTCTGGCTTTTTACATGGGTCCTGGAGATTGAAAGCAGGTCCTCAGAGTACTGACTGAACCATCTCCCCAGTCCTCCAGGCATGAATCATGTAAGTCATCGATGACATGGGTACCTTATCAGTCTAGGTTTATTGCACAATGGAGACTTTTTTCTTTCCTCTTTTCAGGTAAGAGTAGGTAAAGAGACAGGCAGTTTGCATGACTAGGTGGACCATGTAATATGCTTTTCTTCTCTGGCCTTATTTCAAGTTTCCTGATAAGTGGGGGTGTGTAGAATTTTTCTGTGCTTCCAAACTCCTAGTACTGGTTCCACCTTCTTGACTGTGGCTACAGCTTGTGGCCTAGTTTTTTTTTTTTTTTTAATTTAGTGTTTAGAGGAACATAATTACTTAGTGTTCTTCTTCTGATTAGCTTAGTTGTAAAAAATTTTAAATTATTAACTAACTAACAAACAAAAATGACCAAAATACCCCCCCCCCAAAAAAAACCTCCCCCAAATCCAACCCATTTCTACTTTAAGTGGAATATCAGTGCCATTCTAGATAAGTGAAGGAATAAAAAAAAATACACAAATAACATGAATTTATTAAATCTAGGCAGACATGGTTACCTGCTGAGAGGGTTGAGCTGGGAACCCCCTGCCCCAGGATACATGTAAAAGTCAGGGAAGTATAAACTGTGGCCAGACTAAGTAGAACCATTATCCTTGGTGTAAAAATAGAGATGAAAAGAGACTTTAGAAAGAATGAGATTCTCCCATGTGTTTGGGTATTTAATGTAGAATTTTTGTAGCATCTAATATTGATACGACCTTAGATACAATGTGGCCACATCCTATGTTTGATTCATTTCTGCCTCCCTCTAAAAAGACAACAGTAACAAAACTCTCAAACAATAACAAACAAATTTCTTCTTGGTATGTTAGTTAAATTTGATAGTATAGAAAATGCCACCACAATCAATTTCAGGCTGCCAATATATAAAATAAATGTAGAGATTAGAAGCAGCACAGAGAACCAATAAAACAATAGGAACCAATTGGATAATTCCTACCAGCAATAGGAACCAATAAGACAATACCAATCATTGGAAACAAAATCAGAAAGTTTCAAATGTTCCTTTTATTAATGTACTCTAGGTAGTATCTTATAGGATGTGTGTGTGTGTTTGTATGACATAAATACATACCTATATATTTGTCAAATATTTTATTTAGAAAGTTTTTTTTGAGACAGGTTTTATGTAGCTCTGACTATTCTAGGTGAAATAGGCTGGCCTTGAACTCACAGAAATACCCCTGTCTTTGCCTCCCATGGACTGGGAATAAAGACATGTGCCACCATGCCCAGATAAAAAGTTTTGTGTCTACAGCTTTTGGTTCAGTAATTTATTTTTAGCAGTCATTTAAAACATGTCCGATTGAATAGTTGATTTCAATGTTAGACATGCTTATCTATCTATCTATCTATCTATCTATCCATCCATCTATCTACTACCTATATCATCTGTTATCTATCTATCTATCTATCTATCTATCTATCTATCTCTTTTGGAGGATCAAACACAGGGTCACATACATGTTAGGCAAGCCCTCTAACAATAAATTTACCTTCTAGCCCTAACTAATATTTTAATTGATAAAAAGGCATCCTAAAGTCTATGAGTAAATGAAAGACAAAATGCTAACTATGTACTAAGTCTAATGAAAAATATCTTTGAGGTCAAAATTCTGGGCACAGAAATCTACTGAAAGGCAAATCCTCACACTTTTGCTTCATTCTGTATGCAGAGAAGTCTGACCTTAGAGGAGAACTGGCTATACATTAAGGAAAACTGTTGAAATGTTTAGATTGTGTCATTCTAACTTCTGTACTCTTCTGAGAAAACTGAGCTCAGTTTTAGAAGTGCTATTCCCAGGTACCTGCCACATACTAGATATGGCAAAAAGTCCATGGTTAACTCTATAGGAAGAGGTTGAATATCTGACCTCAGCAGACTTACTCTGCAGATAACTGAACCAGATCTCAGAGGTCGCCAACAACCTGTCAAATTCTCTCAGCCTGGGCTTCACCATCTCTCTATAAATTTCTGGCAATAAGGTCCCACTGTGTCTGGTTGGAGGTCAAGGTGAACCCAGCAACTTTTAATTGTAGTTCATAATTGAAACAGTGTACAAATTCTCTAGGTATTTCTTTCACAGTAGAGTTTCTGTGAGCAGGTTGCTCAGCACCTGAGAGCCTGAAAAAAAAACCACCGTGTCTATCTCAGGTTTGTTTTCAAAGACAGCTCTGTTTTTATGAGAGAACATTAAAGGAAACGACTGCCTTCAGATGCTTATCTTTTTCTTCTCTATGTTGCTCTGGTCAGCAGGCGTGTTAATTGTCAACTGTACTTTCAAGGCAGCAATCAGAAATCAGGGTATCCAAATAGGTGATGAAAAATTATGTCACAGACCCCAAAGCCCACACCACATTCTGAAATGTTTGGAGGTGGCTGATGAAAGAGACTAGCGCAGGATAGAGATCAATCCTTCTGAACACGGGGACTTTGCTAGTCCACTATGAGCAAAATGAATTAGGAAAATATCGAAGGCTCTTCAAGTCACCTTCTAACGGCAGCTTATAGCTTCAATGTCAATAGACCACAGCTTGACACTGGTTTCTACCAGGGAGCTGACCTCCTATATGTCTTAACTATATCCCTTCCTTGCCAAGTCAAAAGCTAGTTCTCCTGCAGGTCTAATTAGAGAGTCACTTCTGGGGCTGGGGAGAAGGCTCAAGAAGTGATGTAAGCATGGAGACCTGAGTCTGATCCCCAGAACACACATATATACAAAGATAGGTATGGCAGTGTTCATTCACCCAAGATAGAGAAGGTAGAGACAGTCATGTTCTGGCTAGCCAGCCTAGGCACCCAAGCTTGTCCTGTGGCTTGTACCTGCACATATGCACATACTTATCTACAGACACAATCTGTAATTTTCTTCACTGGCCTCTAGAGGAGGAGGTTGAATATCTTCACTCTATAATTCCACTGCACTGACTACTTTCCTCTTTCTCTGAATAATAATGATGCTTGTAATTACTTGTTGGGAATATAGCTCCAGCCTGCAAACACAGAGTGAAAGGAATAGCTTCTCTTACTTAGTACTGAGCCCCTAGTAGCTAGTATGTTAGTATGCATTGAAAATGTGTTCACCAAAAGACTAAAATAAAACGGGAAATTATGTAGAAGCACAAAGGCAGTGGAAAAATGGAAAGCCTCTTGCCTGGGTGTTATTCATAATGGAAGAACTATGCTAAGTTATTCATAAAACAATTGTGCTGGTCAGGTTTTATTGTTGTATTTATTTAACGTGAGCATCGCACATAAGCATGTGGCATATGCATGCGTGTGTATCATTGTCTTATTGATTCGAAGCAGAGTCTCTCCATGAACATAGAGCTCATGTTTCTTGGCTAAGATTACATTTAATAAGCTCCAGGAAGTCTTCTGTTTCTGTCCCCTACCCATGCCGGGCTTGTTACAGGGTGCTGGGATCTGAACTCGTCCTCAAGGTTGTGTAGCAAGGGTCCTTACCCACTGAGCTATCTTCTAGCCCCTCCCCCCAATAGTTATTTCTCTCACTTGGGAATAAAGTAATAGTGGGTAGGTTTTAAAAACATCACCGGGTGATTTCATTGATGAGTTCTGTACACGTAGGCAATTATACTGGCTGCAATAAACGAGTAAGTTAAAATATTCATATGACTTAGAGAACAACTCAGTGAGCATCATCTGTAACATGGGAGTAAGAACTGAACCTGTTGCAGAGCCTGCCTATAAGGATGAAGGGAGAAAATACATGGAAATCATTCTGTAGTGTCAGTAAGTTAGTCTTGATACACACACCCGCTGCTGCAGCACCTGAGGCAGGACATTCCACTCGGAATGTATAAGCCAACTGGTCCAACCCACAGGAATCCAGCAGCTCATAGCCTGATGCTATTAGCTTTAGTCTGTGTCACCTATCACCAGCCCACAGCATAAAGAACAATCTCTCTTCTCCCAGGTGCTTTCTAAAGCCAAAGCAAAACAGAACACTGTCCTGTTCCATTAGCAAGCTGTTCTGAAATCTCACCCTACTCAGCCTGAAATTGCTTCTATAACTACGGTTCCCTTGGGACAGAGGTTAACTCCTTCCTCCATTTCTGATCATTACCAAAGTAACAGACATGTTTCAAGGTGCTCTGAAAAACAAAGAAACAGAAAACAAAAAAAACACAGTCACTGCTGCCGATGAACCATTTCAACATTGTTTCACTCTCAAGTAGAAAAACAACTATAATCCTGGCAAGGAGGAGGAGGAAGAGGAGGTAGAAGAGGAGGAGGAAGAAGAGGAAGAAGAGGAGGAGCCAACGATGACTACGACAATGACAACAAACAATCAATGTGAACAATTAGAAACCCAGAAGACAGGACACACAGTAGGGATTAGGCTCCAGGGAAGCCTTGAAATGGGCTTCATTCCTCTTGTTCTATAAGTAACAAATGGATGTGTTTGGAAGGAGAACTGTAGCTGGCTGAAGTCTTTCTGCCTTGGAGGAGCTGCTGTTCCTGTCCTGTGGTAACCGTGCGGTGGGAGTTAGACCTTCCCATGTCTGTCTTCACCCCACAGTGAAGGCTGTGGAGGAATGCTCAGGTGGAGGTGGGGTGGAAGTTCAACCTATCTGAGCCTTGCTCCCAACAGTTTCTAAAGAGCGTTGGTAGAACGGAATTACTCCAAGAGTCCCAGAAACATACACTCAAAGCACTTAGCTCTGTGCCAGGGACTCAGCGAGGATGTGAGGAGCAGGAGTTATGCCTTTGTACTTATTTTAGATGTCTGAATTTATCTACCACAGCAAAGACAATGAAAATGCAGGGAATGGGACGTTGCTCCAGGTCACCTAGCTCTACACTAAGGGACAGAGCTGAGCTTCTTACCCGGATCTAGGTATTTGGGGTTGTCTTTCTTTCTGAATCTGACTTAAGCTTGGGACTCACTTCTTTTAGACAAAGTCTTCTGCACAACATATCACACCTCAGTTTCACCTTTGACCTCTCCAAACCAGTCCCCATCTCTAAAAACCTCTCTATTCCACCCTATACAGTCATGCTGCAGAAATGTCTATTGCTTCCTTGCTTTGTGGCCATTGGTGGCTGCTGCTGTCTCTGAAATATTCCCTTCCCTTCCTCCTTGTTCACAGCTGGCTCCTGAAATCTCTGTTTATGGTTCCCTAGAAGGCTCTTGAGGGATTGTCCTGGTTTAAATAACATCTCCCCAACTCTGCCTTTTTCTCCAGCTTGTGTCCCAGGCAATGTTTCCTTCCACTTGATCACCCTTTCTTCTCCTTTCTGATTGTCTAGCTCCTTGGATGACTGTAAGCTCCCAAAGGGCAGAGAATATCTTTTGGAGCACTTCTGTGACCCCCATTCCTGCCTGGCACAACACCTGACATGCAGATGCTTTGTAAGGGATGCAGGGTGACTGATGGGTAACTGGATTAATTTCATGAGCAGCACTCTTGCCAAACCTTGGACAAGGGTGAGTAATGTATTTGAATGCTATGGGAGAGAAACCTGGGCGCCTGCTTGCCCTGCTCTTTGGCCTCCTAAAAGAACAGCACAAGGCTATCCACAAGGCAGAGTCCTTTCCAAATACTCATCTGCCATAAAAGCACATCTTGCAGGGAAGGGAAATGGGTGGATGGTTGCTAACTATATCTTCCAACTGGGCTGATCTTTGAAAAGTTCGAGAGGCGCCTGCCTCCCTCAGTCCCAGGCTGCTACTGCTGCTGAGGCCCCCGAGGGAGGCGAGGAGGGTGCGCTTGGGCGCCTCTTGGGCTGGCATGAGGAAGCCACATCTCATCCGCCCTCCTCCCCCAGCTCCTCTCCAAGAGAGGAAGCAATGCAGATGGAGATGAGAAATAAATATTCCTGCCTGCTCTGCGCCACTGCAGACGTTTTCCAAAATGTCTGGCTTGGACCACAAAATCAAGCCCACCCAGCAAAGGAGGCGCTCAGCAGGAGAAAGAGGGGGGACAGGGTGGCATATTTGTCGATACGCGTCAGCTTTCTGGGGGGCCGAGCACATGGCTCATCTTTGGCAGCCCTGCTGAGGTGGGGATGTGGTAAGTGCACAGTAATGCTCAAAGAATGGAATCAGAAAATAGGAGCAGAGTTAAAGGCAAGCATGGCAGACTCTGCACAGGCTGCACACCTCTGTCCTGGTCCTGGAACACACTCAGCTGCCTCCTGCACTCCTTCTCACCTCTCTTGTTTACCTCACTCCTTACCACTGCCCCCCCTTCACCTCTATTCTGTTCCTGGGAAGTTAACACCACTGGGCTGCCAGCATCCTTCAGAGGCCCTCTGCTATTTGGGCAGGAACTCAGAATCCATGTGTGGAGAGATTCTCGCCACCTCTAAGCTCAGTTCCCATCTCTAATACTGGAATCCTGGCAGGCAATGAGATCATAGGCTGCAAATGAGAAGTGGGTGCTTGTGGCCCTGAGGTGGCCAAGTGTGTGGGAGGGGTATCATAAGGAGGGAAGTTCCAGGCCCAGCAACAGAGCTGGAATGCTTGGTATGGCAGCGTCCTTGCTGGGCATGCCTCTAGGCTGTAAAGTGTCCTAGGATCGATGGGAAAGATGGGAAGTCATCATGGGACACTTTGGTCTGGGTTTCTCACTCTCTCAGGGAATTGCTGGGATCCAGAATTCTTCATCTGACTGCCACTGGGCCAGTTGCTAAAAAGCTTTTGGAGAGTTCATCCCAGAGGAGGGTCTTGGCAGGAACCAAAGTGAAATCCGAAAACAGCAAAGGGACCTTCTTGGGTCATGGGTTCGAGTACACCTCTGAAAACACTGGCTCAAAACGAAGTCCCAAAGCAAGAGTCTCTGGGCACTAGGAGAAGTTTGCAGACATATTGCACTTTATCCCACCCCCTTCCTTATCATCTCCACTGTTGCAACGAGGAGTGAGCCCTTTTCTGTCTCCAACTCATGTGTCCTGGATCCTTTTCTGTGAATCTTGCCCACTCACGAGCCCATCTGCCTTCCAGCATCAGGCATTTGCCAGTGGAATCCCACTCTCCAGAGGCCACTCAGTGGTGGGAAACTGGCAGGGGACTTGGCTTCTTGTCCTCACTCTATATATTGCTCTGTCACCTCAGACAAATGACGCCCCCTCTCTGGGTCTTGGATTCTTTCTTTGTCAAAGGAGTGGGCTAGGTAGGTTTCTTTGCAGAAATGACACATTACAGATAGTTTCTCAGAGTGAAATCAGTTGCAATGTTCCTTTGCATTGTTCCCTTCTCAATCTGTCCACCTTTGACAATGACACCCGGTGTGAAGGCCATCATACTTCTGGATTAAATTTATCTCTATATTTGGGAAGGTCAGAGTTACACATCAAAACAATCTGGGTGTGTTGAAAATGAATGCTTCTAGCAATGGCTTGAAGTGTTATCAGTTAACATCTGCCTTAATTCCTAGGAAGAGGAAATTATGGGCCTAGGAAAAGCCAAAATAGGGTATATTTGTTCATAAATTTACTCCTTTTTAGGACATGACTGGAAAGAAGTTGTATGCATGTATGATTGTACCTTATCATAATCATATTTATTACCTGTAAAAGATGTTATTTAATTGAGTCTGACTGTAAGCTTAGACCTAGAAGCTTTCATCTCATACTGTGGCATTATGTGAGATATTATCCATCTTTCATACCCTAACAGATGAGGAAACTAAGGCTCAGAGACCTACTCAGGCAAACACAGCTGGCCAGTATTGTGGCAGGATTTGAACTCAGTTCTGTAGGGATTCCAAAGATAAGATTTGTACCCACGATGATGTTCTGGGCCTTGTCTGGCATTTGATGCTCTCTTGGGAGATTATTACAGACAAAGGCTCTTAAGCTGACTACTGTTCTTGTATTGTTGTTAAAACAGCTTAGAACTCAGAACACCTTTCTTGTACTTTCTTGGCAGAAACTGGGAGAGAAGTAGGACGAATGGCTCTCTCCTCTGATCACCTATCCACAGAAATCTGCTGCCTCCTGCTTTCCCTTTCCCTTCCCCTTTCCCTTTGGCCTTGGCCTTACACAATTTTAACACTGGACTGGCTAAAGATTCAAACAATTTGGAAAGGACATAAATTCAAACAGCTCCCGAGCTCAGGCAGGCAGAATGAGAGAACTCCTTTTCCTAAGGAGGCTCACTGGCTGCAAGCACCTCCAGTCTATAGAGACCCCATACTTCAACTCCCACCGACTGAGGCTGTGTACCAAGCAGACTCACTTGGAGATGGAGACTCCTTTCTCTATGAGGTTTCCTGGACTTGAACTGTATACAGCTAACTCAATTAAGAAAATCATTAACTAGTAGAGTAAGGGCCATAAAAAAGGTATTTGCAATGACAGCTGACCTAAAGGTCACTGAATACAATCCTCAAAAGTATTGATTGGTAAAAATAATGGCCCACACTGCATTTCCTGTCATAGCCAAGGCAGTTGAAGGTAGGCTATTCACAAATGCTGTGGAACTGGACAGCTTACCGGCCATTAGGCAATGCCCCTCCTCTTCTCCAATGTCAACATGTTACATTGGTGCTTGAATTTAATAAACACACTCTGCCACCACCAAGCAAAACCACATGTTACCTCTCACCCAAGCAGAATCACAGTTGAACCAGAACAACAACCAGAAGAGCAAGAAGCTCTTTACTCACCGTAAATGACAGAAAAGAAGAAAACAAAGTCCCCTCGTCATATCTGGATAACTTCGCCAGTACGCCTTCCAATATAGTTACAAACTAGTAAAACAGCAAAAAAGGAAAAATTATTACTTCAAATTGTAATTGTTTACCAGAAAGAATAACATGTCCCAGTCATCTAGAGGCTAGGACTCAGCCCCCTGTTCGCTTCTGCATTCCATCTTTTAACTCTCACTTGGAGGAAGGAAAAGACTGCCGTTGTACGGCAATATTTGACTTATCCGGCTTTCTCTTCATTATTATGTGATTGCAAATACGGAGTGTTACAGAAGTGCAAAGTGACAAAATATTATTGAGTTGCATATAGCATACGATAATATTAAATGCACTTTTCGAAATCCCAAACTGCGCAAAGCAGTCTTTACATTACATATTAGCACTACATTTAATCCAATCTATTTTTATTTGTATTTTATCAGTAATTTGGGGGAAACAGAAGTTTAGCACTGGCAAATATAAATGTCTTCCCATTCAGCATTACTTAGTTAAAATTCTATAATTCATGAGGGTGACTGAAATAGCTTTATCTGACTTTTCTGTGTTATTATGACTCTCACTGCATGTGAAACTAGAGGGAAAGGGGTTTTCGGGATGGCAGAATTCCTTATTACCGCTTCACTTTATGTATTTTAAAATCTAACTTTGTCAGTGCTGAGAAACAAAACAAACATTTCCCGCATAACCTAGCGCGGAGTTTGGGGACACATTCTTATTAAGTTAACATATGCCGCTTCATCAATTGATCTTCACACGGCTCACGAACATCGGAAAATCCTCGCAAGCTGGGGCTGGGTGATGTACAATCTTGTTTCTTGGGAGATGCGAGTATCCAGCTCAACTTTTTAACGTGTTACATTTTAATGGAAATGCAGACACAAGAAAGCAACATTGACAATGCCCTGTTTCACCTGAAGCTGAAGGTTACCTTTGCCACCAAGAGTGTGATCATTTCTTTAACGGTTTCTTCAATTAGTTCATCTATTTTTGAATGGTATTGATGCTAAAGAAGACAGAAAGACACATATTAGCATGTCAGAGAGTTGACAGTGTGGCATTGTGTTCCTGGTTTTTAGATCAGAATCTGTAAATAAAGCCTGGCCTGCAAACCCAGTTTGTTTCCATAGTCCCAGAAGCAGCTGTAAGATTCTGACTTCTCTCTGATAGAGAGACTTAAAGCACTTAAAAAATTAGCAGGCTCATTGTTTCTCATCTAAGGTTTCAGATATCCTTTGATGTGTACACACACACACACACACACCAGCACACATGGCTGGCTTAGTGGCCTAGCAATGTGTTGAACTGGATTTTGCAAAGCTTGATTCAATAATAATCTAGTATACCGGGAAGGGAAAGGGTATTTCTGGGGAACTGCTGAGAGACGCAATTTAAATGACTGGATTCCTCCAAAGGGAATTTGTTTAAGACACTGATTTTATAAAAACCTGCTAGGTATTTTATTTTGTTTTATTTTATTTTCTGGTATATGCCTCAGAGACCCTCAGTTTTAGCTAGTATTGAACCAGAGGCCAAGTAAAGTGTCTTTTTCTGAACCATCGTGAAAAGCCACACTTTCCCCCCTCTCTTTTATTCTGTTCACCAATAAGCAGACCTAGGTTCAATCTTCTGCTGAGACTGAAGCTAAGTTTTTCCAATTTTTTCAAACTGGTGCTGTCGATTAAATTTAAATAGTAATGTAAAAACACACCCCCACACAAACAAAAATCTGCTTTAGATGCCAGGGGAGAAGGAAAAGCAATTTCAACACAAGTTATTATATGCCAGCTCCTTGACATTTATTAGAACATTTTAGTATCCATTTGAATTATTTTGTATTTCCGTAACACAAAAACAACAATACAAAAACATTGTTATTTGGAAAGAAAAATGCACTTACCCACTCTTTAGCAAACTTTCAGGAGGAGGATTAATTAGGAACAAAAAAGAAAAAGGAACAGTGCAAATAAAAATCAGGACAAAAGGACACACGGAAAGATGAAAATTAAATAAAGCATCACAAGGCTGTGAAGACATACAGAAATGAGACAGGAGGAATGTGCTGCAAAACTGGTTGCTGGCAAGCAGGGTAACTGGGCAGGAGCAAGCAGATGAAACATTGCTTTAGACTTGGAAGACCTGGATAATGTCCCAGTTCGAGGACAAGAGGCCATACTGCCTACATATTGAGCTCAGTTTCCTTATCTGTAAACCCACTACAGGTAATAGCACTATGACCTGGACCCAGGGGAGAGGGGACTGATATAGATGTCTGATCTCCAGAAGGGAGGCTAGGCAAGCCTTGGTGAATGGCGCTCTCTCTCTCTCTCTCTCTCTCTCTCTCTCTCTCTCTCTCTCTTTCTCTCTCTCTGTGTGTGTGTGTGTGTGTGTGTGTGTGTGTTTAAAGCAGTGGACACATTGAGTACCTCAACTTGACTATTCTATGTATATATCTTCACATATAAAGACACCCAATGCATCCATAATGGGTCATAAGAATATGACAGTAAAAAAGGAAGGAATGACTTAATGACAAGCTGTTTCCTGGCCTGTTGTTTTACTTATATTCCTTAGGAAGTAAGGGCTCAAGCCCCTTTCAGGCCCTGAACACATAGGATTCATAGATCTACTTTGAAGGTCTAATGAGGATCTATATGTGAAAACATTTTTGCCAACTGTAATTGCAATTGTAATATTATCATGTGTTCAAGTGTCTCATGAAGCCGAAAAGGGTAGAGAAGGAGAGAACACCATCACCGAGTCATCGTCCCCCTCCTTCCAGTTGATTGGAGAAAACACAAAGCAAATGGCCCATGGTGTTTTGTCCTGATGAATCAGAACCCTGGTCGGCAGCACTGCTAGATTCAAGAAGGTTTATTTGTAAATAGCATAAACTAAAGCTTAGTTTAAAAAAAATTCACAGAATTCTGTACTAGAGTCACAAAGAAGAATGTTAAATCAAAAGAATATGGGAATATTGAAGGGGTTCCAAATTCATTTTTAGCTATTGAAATAGGACCCAGAATCATATCCCTACTTTCTGTTGTCACGTGACTGACTTGTTTCACTAGACTTTCTTTGGATTGCTGTAATTGAGTCACATTTATTAAAATAACTAGGATATTATGCTTATCCAGAAGAGCTGCTGTATGAAAGTTAGCACAAGATGAAATACAGCATGGAGGTTTTCTAACCAAGCAAAGAACACCAATGAGAGTAGACATGTCCTCCTAAAAACCTTGGTGGAGATGTTAAAAACAGACTTGGGTTATTCTCTGTATACCAAGATGGGGTCAGGCCTATGTCTGGTGTCTAATGGGTCAATGGGGATAATCTTTCTCATGTATCAATTACTATGTAGTCCCTTTTGCTGTGTATAAATATTATGATCTCCCTGGTATAACAAATCTCTTCACATGCTTATAAAATAAAGCATGGTGTGTGTGTGTGTATGTGTGTGTACACTCACACATATTTGTTTGTGGAGGTCAGAGGACTACCTGGGTGTCATTTCTCAGGAGCTGTCCACAAGGTCTTTCACTGGTCTTGATTTGCTAAGTACGTGAGGCTAGCGTCCTATCATTGCTTCCCTAGTGCTGAGATTAAACATACACAATACTCACACACACATACACACACTCACAGACACTCACATACACACTCACATACACACTCACACACATACACACACTCACACACACACACACACATACACACATTCACACATACACACACATACACATACACACATACATACACACACATACACAGACACACACATCCAGCTTTCTTTGTGGGTAATGGGAATTGAATTTAGTTCCTTAGGCTTGCTCAGCACCCACTATATGGACTGAGCTAACCTCGGCCCTAAAATGAGCGTTTTGATGTAGTTATTCTGCCTCTCTTTTTCAGGGTTAACTTGAGCATGGTATCTCTGCCACTTTGCTTTGCCACCATTGTAGTGGAACTAGAATTATATTCTGGATATAAGATTGACGTAAGCCTACTCAAGTACTGATATAATACATGGATATACATGAATACACAGTGTAGGAACTATGTAGAACTGGCCTGGTGTCTCATGCCTATAATCCTAACATTTGGTGGGAGAAAGTTAAGGTAATAGGATTGTTATGAGTTTGAGCTAGCCTGGGCTATAGAGTAAGACTTTTAATTAAAAAAAATGAAGCGAGAATTATATGGACATATTACTATTTCTCTCAGGACTCATATTAAAATCCATTAGCATGTGGCTACATGGCTGTACACATTTCTCTAAACACATCTCAGCTCTATACACTCACTGCATGGCAATTATGCCTTGATACTAACTTTGTGAATCATGTTGCTAAGTGCTAGATATCAAAGAATTCCCCATTGCTATTTAGGTAATGACAAAATCCATACTCCTTTTGCCAGATTTTCCTGTCAGAGGTGATTTATTTGACTAACTTGCTTTTCTGGAGCCATAGTGAGCCTCCTCCATTACTCTGTTACATTGTTTTGGGTAAACAGGAAGCCTCAGGATGTATGGCGCATGTGCATAGATACTTTCTAGTTTCCATCTTCCCTGCTAGCTGTTTCATGAAGCCCTTTGTAAATTGCTTCTTTATCTCACTCTACTCGCTACCTAGCAGATTTGTCATCTTCCAATTCTCCCTGTGGGCCCCTTGGGTTCACGTGACACATATCCTGAAGTCACGGCAGTAGTAACTAAGAGAAGCACAGGTTTTCAGTGGCACGAGAAGAGTGGGGAGTTGGCTCCTGCATCTGATGGGCTAAGTGACTGTGAATCCAGGACTGCTGCGGGAAAAGCATCCCACTTGACTTCCTGTGCTGCACATTTTGCCTTGTCATGGAACAGATTGTGTGTACGTTATCTTTCTGTTAAGACCATCTGACCTTGGAAACGAGATGAAAACACACTAGGCCAAGTGAGAAACTATTTAATACACAATTTCCTCTCTATTGGTACTTCACAAATTTTAATGAAAAAATAAATATTTAAGATGGAAAAGTATGGTGAACAAATGTCTCAACAGCTGCCTTTAGATGAGACTTCATCCCAGTGATGAAACTCAGGAAGTGATTGTAAAACTGGAGATTGTATCGGCTCACTTGTGCCTAGTCCAAAACAGGTTGAGGGAGATGGAATCCAGGTGGTAGCCAGAATTAGAAACTAGATCTGTAATACAGGCTTAATGGTTGGTATTCCAAAGCACACAGCACACGAGAGTGGAAGTCGAATGGTTTCCAAGTATTCTTATCTCAGTTCTAGAATGTTTCCAGTCATCTTTACTCAAGTCCCCTTTAACAAGTCCATTTTACTTTAGAGATAAGTCTCATCATTTTGTATAATATGGACCATTTCAGGTCACAGCTAACATGCCAGGCCATGGAGATACAGTACAATTACAGCTGGTTTCATCCTTACCATTTTTGGCTACACTAAGAGGCTTCACTTCCCACATACTGGTTACTTAGATGCCACTGGCTCATTATATTTAGAAGATAATCCTGATAGACTTTATTGTATGGGCACAAATATTCTTAGGTGAAGAACAAAAGATTAGAATACAGTGTTAGATGGGTCTTTAGTCTTGGGTATATGTGTATTATTTCTGGGGAAAATACATACAAACTTCAGTTATTAATTTCGTTTAACAAATGCTGAGTTAGAAAAATATGCAGTCTTTTCTACTTTTAAACTCTATGCCCAGAATAAATACATTCTGTTGTTTAGCCACAAAGTATTACAACTCTTTAATCTTACACCTAGAAGTTAGGGCACTGGATGATCTCCACTGTCAAAAGCCTGAATAATTTTAAATGGCTATGTATTGCATGCTGGATCTTACGTGTTATTCAACAAATCGTTGTTTGTAAGAGGCTTGTTCAAGAGCACACAGTTTGAGAGATAAGATGAAGGGTCATAGGATCTAGTGAGTTAATCCCTGACTCCAAAGTTAAGCCAAGATCATTTTAGTTTAGCCAAGAAAAAATTCATGGTGACTGTGAGAATCAGAGTTGTTGTGACAAGGGTGAGCATCACTTGTCTTTAACAAGGATTTATGGTTTGGACTAAGAAACTCTATATAGGTCCCCTAAAATTGAACGGGAATACTGTTTGTAAGTATTTCCTGGGAAATGGATCCTTAACAGAGTTTAAAGAACCCCACCCTCTCCCCATTCTCACAATTATCCTCAGAATTCCAGCACTGAACTCAGACTGACATGGCTTGTTTAGCTACCTGTTCAAGGAGTGTGTACCTTAACCAGGCAGTAGAAGGCAACCTGGAGAGGTGATCTAGGACCTCCTGTGATGTCAGAGAAGTCAGCCCTCTCTGCCAGTCAGATAGTCACTCTCTTCTACTGAGGAAGGGAATCATTCTTGTGAATCTCAGACATGATATATACTCAAAATCTTTGAGAGGATATTCACAAATTGGTCCCCAACCTTAAAAGAAAAAAACCCTTTACTTTCTTTTTGTTATTGCTCTGAAGGATACTATGATATCACACAGAAGATGCATATATTTAAAAATTGAAACAGAATGGAAGAGAGGCAAATTATGTACATATATGTCTAGAATATATATATTCTATATCATTACATATATATATATATATATATATATATATATATATATATATATACACATATATGATACAAATAACCAGCTAAAATTGGGCAAAGGTGTATATCCTAGTACATACTACAACATGCATGGATCTTGAAAACATTATGCTAAGTGAAAGAAGCCAGACACCTACAGCCCACCTACTGCTTGATTTTATTTATATAAAAAGCCAAAAAAAAAAAAAACCAAACAAACCCAGAAACAGGCACACATCTACAAATTATAGGTTGAAGGTAACCTAGAACTGGGAATACAGGTAGAACACTGGCTATTGATGTATGATTGGTTTCTTTTTAAGACAACAAACATGGCATAAAGTTGACTGTGATGGCTGCTATGGAAATACAGCTGTGGGAATGTATACTTTTGAAGGGTAAACCTTATATGAATGTGAGTTGCACCTCCATGGTTTAAGAAGCAGCAGCAGCAGCAGCAGCAGCTGCAGCAGCAGCAGCAGCAGCAGCAGCAGCAGCAATAACACAAGTAGTGGAGACTTTAAGGGGAGAGAGATTCCAGAGTGATATCATTTCAGAAGGCATAAACTCAAAAGGGATCTTTAATGACTTAGAGAGATTTGATTATTTAGAGATCTCACAGTAAGATTTGCAAAGCGGGCTCTGTGAAAACCATGGATTTCAGAGTCCTCCAGGGGAGCGTGGGCAAGTGGTGGTGTGCAGAGGCTCTAGGGTGGAGAGGAAAGGTGCCCCCCCCATCCAGATCAACTCTATTTTTATATTTTTATGTGCTAGGCTTCTGGATAAAGTATGAAAAACTGATTCTGCAGCTAAAACAGGCTAGATAAAAGTGTATCAGTGATATCATTTTACAGATGGGGAAACTGAGGCTCAAAGAGGCTGCCAGGATCATCCAAGTCCAGATTGCAGCACGACTCAATACACTTATCCAGGTGACTGGCAACCCAGTTCTCTCTTCCCATTGTTCTAACCTTTCTCTCTGTGGCTCATTTTCAGACAACGAGGAGCCTCAGATCACTGCTTCCCAAATGAGTCTTCTAGGATAGCCACCAAAGTGGCTATCCTCATCAGAGATGGCCAGAGAAGCCTAAATTCCTGCGTTTAAGTGGGTTAGGTTTTTTTTGGTATACATGTACATTTATATGTCTATGCAGGTACATGTGTGTTTGCATGTGGTCCATATGTGCTCATATTTGTATCTATGTGTTGGTGCATGCATGTGTGGGGGATGCCAGAGGACACTCATTCCTCAAGAATTGTCCTCCAGAAGTCCAAACTCTTTTAACACAGCCCAGACAAGCTAAAATACTATGAGATGAATCTCCAGAGAATTCTGGAAGGATGATGCACAAGGGGTTTGGGGATGAGAACCCAGGGCTCTGAATTGTCTCCAGTATCTAGAACTTTAACTCCATGGGGGTGGCTCAAAGGAAATCAGCCAGAGCAGAAGCTAGCAGGGGTGGCTGAGGAAGCTCACTTGTGGGGGAAACAAGGTTGGAGGAGATCTTGCCAGAAGAGAACACTACCAACCCACATATAAAATGGAAGGTGCCGAAGGAGAAAATAAATAACGAACAAGGAGCAAATATAATTTAGTAAAAATTCTGAGCATGTAAGGCTGGTATCGAAAGATCTGATTTAGGAGCAATTTATGCCAATTGGCAACAGTATAGAGTTGCCAGAAATGTTACTGAATTAATTCTAAATTGGTATATGAATATCTAGCTGGCTTAAGGCCATCGGAGAAAAGTGATCATGATCGTCTTTAATCAAGTCCAAGTTGCTGCTTCCTTCTCCTTCACATTTTAAATCTGACTTTAGAATCAGAAACTCTGCAAAGGAATAAACTTCTGGTCAGGGAAGATTCACAGTCAATTCATTCTAGGGAAAACTGAAATCCTGAAAATTGCTTTTGACCTGCAGAACCTACTGGTATAGCTTGGGAGTGGCATGAAGTTAGTTGGATTTCTCCTGCCATCCAGATGTTCAAGGGCTAAGACATACTACTCATAGGAAGAGGCTAACATTCGGTCACTCCCATATCTGGTACAGAGAATGGCCTAATAAACAAGGTCACCAAACATCCTTTAGCTTGAAGAAACCTTACGACCACTTGAACTCCAGCCAAGAACCACTTCCAAGTGACTGGCATGCTCATCAGCACATGCCTCAGACATTGACTTGACAGATACTGAACACTTACTTATCCATGGCTTAATCTGCAAATGTTAAGAGTGTATTTCTAAAACTAGCAGACTTGGGTAGGAGGAAGGAATTTGTCAGACTTTCTTTTATATGATCAATGAACAGAAAAGAGGGGGAAGGGGGAGGGGGAGGGGAAGGTTTTTTTTTTTTTTTTTTTTTTTACCTCTTGGCCCATTTCCATGCTGCAAAGTTTTGTTGATTGAGCTTTGGCATCAACCATAACATTAAACATGGTGCATATTGACTGCGGGACTCGAAAATCTGTTGATCGACTGGTTTTTTGCAGCTTAACTTCAAATGCAATCCTGGTTCTATTAAAACAAAGTAGGGAAAGACCAATTCAGCATTCAGATGGCAGGAGGTAGAGGAGATACTTCCTGAGAGGGTAGTGAAAAAAAAAGTTGAAGGCTGTGGTCAGTTTCAACCCATAGTGACTCCACACGTGTTCCTTTTCAAGTGACTTCCCCATCTCACGAGGGCTCCTTCATGTGGACAGCCCTCTGTGCATACCCATTCTTCCTCAACAGTTCACAGAACACCTGTAGCTCTGTGTGCTATCTATAGATTACATGGTATGGAGAGTCCTAATTGTAGGAGAATAAATGAATTAAAAAAAACCCCTGATTATAGCATTACAACATATGCAGCTTCTCTCACATTGGCAAGTGCCTACCTCGAAGCACTTCACTTAAAAACAAAACACAAGCAGGCAGTTTCTCATCTTCAAAGCCCCAGCGCGGAGAAAAAGCTTAAATGACCCTTATTGTAGTTTCTCTTTTCTTTTGGTTTTGAAAAGAGACTGAAAAGAAAAATCTCCTCTTGAAGTCCATCAATCTTATTTTATTGGTTGAAAACCTAGAAAAATAGATTGTGCTTGCTAAGAATCACTAGAAGAAAATGTATCAATCTCTGAAAATGGCTGCCTTTGGGAAGGGGATGAGAAGTTATGTCCTTGGGGCACTTGCAGGGTAGCTTTTGGCTTCGTTTTGTTTTCGTTCCCATTGTTACTATCTTTTATTAAGTAGATATTCTTTTTTCAATATAATTAATAGTAATTTCCTTGGCATACACCTATATTACAAAAACTCCATGCAACCATCTTTTTTTTTTTTGTAACATAATGTTGACATAGGACAAATGATGATACCAGAAACCTATGAGGCTCTCACGGGAGAAGCTAGCTCAGTGTAGGCAGGTTATAGTACAGGTGTGAGATCCAGGCTTTGGCATTGGTCTTTTGAAAGAAGGACCAGCTCTGTTTTAAAAGGTTTTAAAGAAGTGGGTCACATCCTCGCATATCCTTTGTGAAAGCATCTGGTCAGTAATCGGCTTCATAAAGTCTGCCCTTCCATCTGACACATCTATTGCTTCTCTGCATTGCCCACTGCCACCTTCCAGAGCTTATGCAGCCACCAGGATGGCATGGTAAATTGGGAGCTATTTTCTATTGGTGCATAGGAGGACCACACAGCTAGTTAGCTCAGGAAAGGATGCCAGCTTGCTAGCACACCCTGGGTGCATATAGGGAAGCCAAGTATAATTTCTAAGGTTGGAAGCCCAGTTCCTAAGGGGAAAAAACACCCTCAAAACACCCCTATAGATTATATGATCATGTTAAAGATAAATGTATCTTGGCTTCTAAAGACTCAGTGCACTGAAGTAGCTTTCTAATCATGATGATCATTTTAAGCTCTGCTGAAAATACATCATTTTCTAGCTCTGTGAGAAGGAGGCCTGATGGGTACTGAGTTGGACAGGGCCCTGTGCTGATCTTCCGATGCTTATGTGCTAGTTCCGGCCCCATCTGAGAAATGGAAATGCTAAATCGCTCCTTTCCAATGAAGCAAGCGTGTTCCCTTTTCACATTTCTCTTCACAGGAGAACTGTTCCTAGCCTGTAGAGTGCAGGGCTGTGAAAAGAGGAAGGCAGATGTGGAAAATGAATATGACTGAGAGAGCTCTAGGGGTCCACAAAGCCAGGAATAGAGACATCACTTAACCTAACTGACTCCTTGAGGGTAGAACACCTATGCTTTGCACCTAGACCTGATAGAGACCAGAGGCACTGTCACTGTTGGGTGAGTGTGTGCAGGTGAGTGTATGAAATGTCTTGGAAGCTTAATCCTGAGGAGTACTGCCTGTAAGTGCTGCATGCCTAAAGCCACGGCCCACTATCCTTACCATGTGGCTTTCGAACAAAGGTTATTTATTCTGCCCCAAAGAAATAATCAATAGTTTTAGGTTCTTCCAACATACATTCTATGCCTTAAAAGCTGGAGTCGGGATATTTCCAGCAGCATTTGTGCTTAGGTTTGGAGCCTCGACAGAAAGTAACATCAGGCAATTCTGGATGTTAGAGCTGTCCATACACATGCAGTGATGGGAGTCCTGACACTGAAAGGTGACTTAGCTACTGTGTTCCTGGTAGACTTCTGTGGCTTGGGGTGGGTGGTGAGGGATGTCTAGGGATTCAGGTCCATCCCCTGCCTCTTAGTCACTTACCTTCTCTCTATGCCTGAACATAACAATGATGTGGTGTGGAAGGAATGAACCCACTTCCCATCCTCAACTATTCTCTCTATTTACCCTAAGCGTCTCTCATTTAATGCCCTACTCAGCAAATTGGCTTCAGACTGAAGAACATGAATACCTTTCAGGATAGGTGGGGGGACAGATCAAGAGAGGGCAGATCTTAAACTAACCCACTTTGGCTCCTGTATGAAACAGAGGAAAAGGATAGATGACCTCAAAGAGTTGCCCTGTGAAGAGATTTTGGTCAAATGGCTGAGCTGTTGGACAACCACTGCTTTGCCTAAAATTAATACAGACTATTAGAGATTATAGAATGAAAAACTGGAAACATTTTGACCATACAGTTGAAAATCAGACCTGCCTTTGGTTCTACAGCTTGGCCGAAAAGACCAAAATCCACTGTCTGGATTGCTCAGACTAGATTCGCAGAAGGGCAAGCACCTGCTCAGTGTCTTCCGAGCTCAGGGCTCTTTCCTGGGTTCACCAAGTTGCTGATTACCTACCTGCAACAGTACTGCTCTCCTGCCTCAAAAGGTTTTGGGTTTGATGCATCATTTCTCTTTTCTTCTTCCATGGTATCAAAGGCTGGATTCTGACCACTCTTAGGCAAGCCCAGCCCCCACCACTCACAACTTATTCATCAACCAAAGCACATAACATCTGGAGACCCAGAGAAGCCAAGATTGCTTATGGGTTAGTTTCTCCCTCCCTCCCTTTTCCCCTCCCTCCCTCCCTCTCTCCCTTTTCTTCCTCACATTTTTCTTTTTCCTTCTTTTCTTTTTAGAAAGAGGAAGACCAATGGGATACCTTTAAACCAGGAAAAAAAAAACCACTTGGGTGTGTATTTAGGGATAGGCAGGGTGATGATGATATCAAATACAGATGTGAATTCTACTGGTTTGACAGGTGTCTTCTCCATTGTATGTCAAAGACTCAGCACTGGGCCTGCTCTATGATATCAGACCAGAAGATTTTGCTGAATGATGAAGACCATTCTTATTCTCTTCCTGTCTCCATCTCAGACCAATCAGCTTCAGGCCTGCAAGCAGAGGAATTCACTTTCTACCCTAAGCCCCAGTGCCTAAAAGGGGAAATCTGTGGGGGCTAAAGGACATGTGCAGTGTCTCATGCCTTCATGCTGATTCCTGGTTAAAATGAAGGCAGGAAAATTAACCTCTGGTGCACATGCCAGGTACTCAGCTCACGTGTACAGGGTGAACGATGATTCTAAGGTTTAGTATTTGTTGGCTATTCAGTGACCTAGATTCCATATGCACTGGCTCTAGAATTGTACATTTTTTTCCTCCTCCTGTCCGTATTCTTTTTTCTCTGTCTATTCTCCATGCCCATTTATTTATAAATGTTTACTGTGCAGCTATTTTGTGGCAGACATGCTAGATGTCAGGTTTATAGAGATGATCAAGGATGGGTGTGAGTCTTCTTTCCTCACAGAACCAGCAATGAGGGAAATGGGCAGCCAGATCATTTTATTTCTGAAAACAGAGCAGGTTAGTAGACGTTCAATTTGGGCAGCTAAGCATTCCATCTGACTTTAAAAATCGTTGTTGATATTTTAAGACAGGGTCTTGCTAGGTAGTCCAGGCTGGCTTTGGATTTACAACAACCTCTGCCTCTTTAGTGCTGGGGTTACACTATGCCTGTCTTTACTGGAGCTGACTTGGATAGAGATTACCTTCTCCAGAACTTTACAAATCACAGCCCATGTCAATGGCCTCACTGGTCTTTCCAGAGCCGCACAATGGGGAGGAAGGGCTGGGTCTTTCCAGCCACTCGTTCCTACCTTTTGACGCAGGACTCAATCATGTCACTTGCCATGAGTTTTAGCCGCTGCTCTAAGTGTTTTCCAAACTCTTCCTCAGGCCAGTGTAGGTCACGGATGAAAGTCTGAAGGGCATCAAGTTTCCAGAACAAATCTTCTGACGTACCTGATCCATTACTGGTAGGATAAAAAAATTAGAAATCAAAAGTCACCCAGTTACCTTAGGCTTGAAATTAACATAGAGACAACTTGGGGCTGGAAGGCTTAAGGCAAACAGTGGCTTCCACATACAAAACAACGTGTGTTGGCGGCAGAAGGGGGGCAGTCTCCACTGGCAGAACTTGAGTTTTACCATACAGGACCCAGTTCACTTTGCTCAGCCAATTGCTTCAGACCAGCGAGATGTCTGAAGAGGTTGTTGTCTCCTTATAAGTAGGAGGATAGCGTATGGTAAAAATCAGCCTTCTTTTAATAACCACATTAGCATATGTGATGATTCAGACGAAGGCTATGAACCAGGGGGAGAAGTAAGTCTCCATGGATAAGAACTACATGATAACATGCAGTTATTACGATCCAGGGCTTCATGCATTTCCCCAGTTCTCCTCCAGAGTGGAGACCTCTTGGAAATGGCACAAGACTTGGGTTTCAAAAGGACAGTGCTAACAAAGTGGTGAGCGAGGACCTGCTTTCTCTCTTGAAGAGCTGGAAAAAAAAAAACGAGGAGACTCAGATAGAGACAGGGACATTGGATACCTTGAATCCCAAAGTCCTGTCCGGTGACTAGCCTTCCAATTTTCCTAGACCAGCCTGTTACATAGGTAGCTCTAAGATGAGGGCAGTTGGGGCAGACAAAGTGAGCAGACAGAGGATCTCTGTGATACTTCAGGTCTCCAAGCCTGAGCTCTCTCCCCATTGTTCCCAGTCCCCTAGAGATCCAGGGAAATGGGACTTGACTCCTTTTTGTACGATGACATCCAAGAGACTTTTACCTGGGACATCCATGGAAGGCCTGCGCACAGGAAACGTTTCACCTCTTCCCCTCTGGCCCTTCTTGGGCTGGCTTTCTCTTTTGTAATCACCCCATTTGGAACTCTGAGGGGTGGCCAACTCCCTACCCCCTTCCTCGCATACCACTAATGCTAACACAGTAATTTATAAAATGTCCAACACACCATGCATTACCACTTCTTCTGACATCGTCTATAGAAACAGACGAGAGTGGGTGTTTCTATTGTGACAGATGCCAGCTGCATTGAATTAATGCCTCAGAGAGAAATATAGCTAGTGCAGAGATGCATCCACAGCTACTGCAGGGTGGGGAGGGGCAAACTCCCAACATGCCGAGAGGGAGCCAGAGCCTACGGCCTGCACCAACAGGGCAATGCTTTCAGAACAGACCAGTTCGAGGTCAGTACGGAGATGTATCTGACACGAAGGAGCAGGTGACATGGAAACACGTCCTTAAAATGAAAGGTGGCAGAGGAAAGAGCTAGGATCATGAAAAGATATTGAATCAGGCATTTCCTGGTGGGCGACTGAGGATCTATGCCTTCTTTTAGACACTACAGTGAGCTTCATTTAAAAGTGGGGGAATGCACTTCTCTCCATGAAAGTCCAGTCTTCCCCCTACCCCACCCCATGCTTGGGAAAAAAGAAACCCCAACTTTGTCTAGTCTAAGCCCCGTTTTGGAACTGCATGGTTTATGTTTTAAATCATTAAGTACATATGAATGCAATAATTGGTATTTATTACAACAACATTTTGACACCCATCTGGTTTCAGAGTTTCAAAAAATTCTTGTAGCATTTTTTTTCTTTGAAGAGCTTATTATTAAGTTTTGACATGAGGAGAAGAATATTTTCTTTTTATTTTTAAGATAAACTGTTAATGTTAAGGCAATAGCACCAAGATTATTTTGATTGCTGAGCAGTTACCAAAATGTGTTCCCACCCATGCCTTAATTAATTGAATGGAGGCTATTATCTGCTTTATCACAATGTCTTGATTCATATCTTTTCAAAAACAGTATCACAGAACATGCACGGGACAAGCTAAGAGAAGCTTTCATCTATTTGGTTTTAGTTTGAAACAGATACTATCTAATCTAATAAACAGACACTAACTAATTGAACTTGTAATATTGTCATCTTAGCATGAATATGATGTATTTTTCAGGAAAAATTTTCCTCAAATAAGAAAAATTTGGAGGTCTGAATTTGTCTCTAGAAGGGAATCATACACATTAGCCTCACGACTTCGCTGTGTGGGCTTGTGTGTGACTGTAGTTTTAAAAAATAGTAGGTAGCTTTTGGGGCACCAGGTCGAGATGTCATTTTGCTGTCCCGTTCTCCTTCTGGATTAATAGTGGATCTGAAATCGACAAGGGCCACCTTGATGAATGGGAGCTGGAGATTTCAAAACATCCCTGCCAGTTTCAGGTCATTTTTTATTCCTTTGATAATAACACTTCCCTTTGAAAATGTGCCAATTTATTCTTCCAAGGAAAAGCTTATCTGGCCTATAATTAGCTGTGGTCAAAGCGGAGGATCAAAGGAAGGTGGAGAACTGGAAAACCTTATTTCACTTATTAAATCACCCACATGGTTCTCATTTCATCTCACCGAGGTAGAACTGAGGGGCACTGGATCTTCCTGCTAAGGAAAATGGAGAGAAGATTCACTTTCTTAGTGAGAAGGATTGCTACTCGATCCCATGTCCTTCAAACTGCTTGCTTGGAAGAAGTGGCATGGCTTCTAGGCAAAAGCAACTCTTAAATCCCTGACTTCCTATGAAGGAAGGAACATTGAGTCTGTACTGAGAATGCAGAGACATCACTGCCCAACTGCAATTGTATGTGGCCTGACTCTCAGATTCTCAAGTTCAGAAGCCTTCTTACTGCCTAGATGTCAAAGCTTCCTACTGTACTTTGACTTTGGGAAATGTCTACACATGCAATTTACCTAGTCTGGGAGGTCCATTCACAGATTTTCATGTGGGCCTGAACATTCCATTCCAATATCCTGCTATTTACTGGGACCAGGAAAATGCTTTATAGTTTTAATTACCTTGAAAAATATTTACTTATTAAACAAAAAACAAAACCTCCTCCTAGGTCAGCAAGCTTCTTTTGTAGACTTGGACCAGATCAGAAGTGACTGGTCAGCCTATCAAAGAATTTTCTTTGATTATTTGGGTATGAATAATTTCTAAAGTCCTACATTGAAAGACATAAACTCTTGTATAAAGGCTCCTGCATTGAAAACTGGGGGTAGAAATCCTCTCACAAAGTAATTCAGGAAGTAAAACACAGTCCTCAAGTGTTCAGTGGGCGTTAGACAAATCGTTACTGTGTATATATAGCAAATGTCTTATAAACACGATGAATGCCAGAAATAAACAATATTGTCTCTGCATGATCAGCAAAATATGTCTAATTATCCATCTCCATCTCTGTTATATAGGATGTATAGAAATAAGCAATACATATCCATGCCAAGATCACTTAAATTTAAATGAGATCTAATGTGAACTGAATACACACTCAGCATCATATATAGCAGCCATCCATGACGGTGCCGAAAAAGTAGGCATTTGTGGGATGCCTAGAGGGATGTTAACTGGTAGATTTGGTACTTTGGGTAGGTTCACATTGGGTAGGTTCACATTGGGTAGGTTACTGGTTAAACTCCTGTGGAAGAAACAGACAGAAAGAAAAATACCATCACAGTGACAATGTAGATGCAGCAGAAACACACAACAGCTGTAAATAAACTGGCTAAATACACAGAAGACAATGGTGGAGACTTGAGCAACATACTTTGTAAAGCAGGTTACAGATGGAGAGCTGGGATGGAACTTGGTATCCAGAGAGAAATAGTCACGTTAATGGGAAACTTAGAAGTGCGGACACTGGTGGAACATGCTTGTACAACGATCACATAACCAAAATGTCTCAGGGAACTCTTGCCTTCAAGGTCACATTCAAAGGAGTCTAGAGCTTGTCCTATAATTCTGGCTGTGGCTGGGACTGGGGCGCCATGAAAGAGTGGGATTGATAGAATGGTGAGGCAGGAAAGAGGACAAAGAGATGCAGTGAGTCACTCTCCTGGTCATTCTGTAGTGCAGTGGATAGAAGTGACAATTCATCGTATTTCCCAATGGTGAGGCATGTGCTCATCGGCAAACACTGATCACAGTGTAAGGTAGCTGACACACTTGTTCCTCTGACCTGACCACTACTGAAAACACTCATGAATCCACACATTGTACTGCATCTCCTAAGTGTGTGTAAGCAGTCGATTTCAATCCAAAATACAATTATACAGTGTGGACATATATGAAAATTTCAAAGAATAAAGATATTGAAGTAAAAATAAAAACTACAAAAATACTTCCTAAGAATATAAGTGGTGTTGGGCATTAGCTGTGCCCACTTTCATTTATAACTTACTGTCAACGGAAGATTTCTTCAGGCAGACATTAGACACCAAATGGAAAGGCAAGGCTCACTGACTGGAATGTGCATGAAATAGTGATAGAATTGAATGCTTTCCAACTGCTACTTCTAAAGACAGGAATTTGTACGAGGGGTGTCAGCATGGACGGCCAAGATGAAGAACTCACATGCAGAAGAATGACTATCCCTAGGGAATTTTATGGAACCCTGAAGAAAAATGGATGCTTTCTCTCCCAGACTCAGACTCACTAAAATGGAGACATGCCACCACACAGAGACAGACTCAGAGAAAAGGAAAGGAAGCCCAGACTCAGGTCTTACCTAAAACCCTTTGGTCAAAAAAAAAATAGATTTACAATATCATTTAATATAATGGTAGCTTCCCCTGCGAATGGAAGACAGCCAGGAATAAATAATGCCTGACAGCTATTTTTCCCGTTGGTTTTTAAAAATACATATATTTGTATAGGTGAGAGAGCGCCAGTGGTCAACCTAGGATTGTTGGCCACCTCCTTTGAAACAAGCTCTCCCATTGGCTTGGTGTTTACCAACTAGATGGAAGTTCATAGCCTGCAAGTGGCATGGGCCCACTCATCTTCATCTTCCCAGTGTTGGGGTTACAAGTGGATGCTCCAAAGTGATCCAGTATTTTTATGTGGATTTTAGGAACTGGACAAAGGCTCTGTGTTTGTGAAGCAGCCAGTCACCCTGACCTTCCTTCTCAGCAGGGCTTTTACCTTCTGATATGAGTGGTAGCTCTATGGGTGTGTGAAAATTTCATGAGCTGTGTATTTTTTCTATAAAAAGTTTAAAATCTGTCAAAAGTGAAATAACAATGTTATCTTTTAAGCTTTTTGGTTTTTAAGGAGGTTTGAAGTTCAATTGAGTGATGGATGAGGGATGGATGGTTTTATGAGAGGCAGGAGGGAGAGAAGGAGGGAGGGAGAGAACGAGAGAGAGAGAGAGAGAGAGAGAGAGAGAGAGAGAGAGA
>NW_021621338.1:16499861-16506889 GCF_004785775.1 Grammomys surdaster | reverse complement strand
AGAGAGAGAGAGAGAGAGAGAGAGAGAGAGAGAGAGAGAGAGACAGAGACAGAGAGAGAGAGAGAGACAGAGAGAGAGAGAGAGAGAACATGTTCAGAGATTCGCGTCAAACCAACGATATTTCTTTGGAGGGTCTGTGTCATGTACTGCTCCAAACACTGGCACCGAACATCTTGCAGAGGCTTTTGAAGGATGTTCCATGCAGCCAAAGTCACTGGCATGGTAGAGCCCAGCCTAGCTCCGCATCGGAAAGGAGCCTTCCCATTTAAGGGGGAATTGACAGCACTTTGGCAGAGGACTTGAGGTTCTCTTTTTGGATCTTGTAGGGAAGAAGGAAGTTTCGCCAAAGCAGCGCTGGGTGAGCTGTTTGCCTAGCAGGACTCCTGGAGGCCAGGCTGCCTCTGGGCACGCTCTGCAGGGCAAAGCTGCAGCAAAGGCGTTGGCCCTGGTGAATGGCTTGGACGCCTGTATCCCTCCACAAATAAGTCATTCAAATGTTCCCAATGGCAAGTCAGCCCTGGATTATAAACTAAAAACCCTAGAATGCATGGTTGCCAACCCGGTATCCTTTCCTTTAAGGGAGCTAGGTGTTTCACAGACCTATGACTTCCTGTGGTGCAAGGATATCTTAGGGGGAACTCAAGGGAAATCGAACTAAATATTACTATTAAGTAGAAGGAAAAAAAATGGAACTTTCGCTTCCATGTGTGTCTGTTTAACTGGGGAATTTGCCTTTGAATTCAGTCCCTGGTGGTTCTCAGTCTTAAACACTGCCATGAAACAAATCCGTTGGCGATTTCCACTGAGACATGTGTAAGCCTATATAAGCAAATGTGATCATTAAACGATACACACACTGAATAATGATCAAGGAATTAGGAGATCTTAGAGATGGCAGCCTGGAAAGTTAAAATGTCAATTCTGAGCAAATTATAAGTAGCTAGAAATGAATAACATACAAGTGTCTGCAAAAGCAACTTAATTTAAACATATTAGCGGGTGGTGAGTACACAAGCGGGAAGAGACCTTCGCTTTGCATACAAAATAAAAAATACTCATATTAATCAAAACATATTTTTTTTTATAAAATACAGCATCTTGGCTGTGAACTTGGGCTTAAATAGACACGTATCCTAAATAGCACATGCTATTAATGATTTAGTTTTAAAATGATAAAATATGACATTTCTGGTTTTATCAGAATAATAAAGCATATTTTTAATGTTACTTATATTTTATCGGGGACACTAAAAGAGTAACCATGAGAGGTAACTTCTAAGCATAATAGTTCAATATCGCATATTTAGAGGAAGATTTTGCATAGCACTCAGTTATGATGCAAGCTCTGTGAGCTACTGGGAGCTGTAATGAATCATTATTTTCAAAGAGGGCCCTCAGTGACTACTGGACAACCAGCCAGTCATGCTTCTCTGTAAGAATCATAAGTAACTGTCTCTGGGCAGGACAAGAAGTGAGAATTAGAATCCTAGTAACTGATACACATTAGAAATTAGCCCTATCCAATCCAGGGACCTTAAGGAAAAGGATTGCCTTTATCTCTCTAGAGCCTGAGATTACAAAATTCTCACCTGCTCTCTCTCATGTCCATTTGTGTTAGAGATGTTTATGTATCCCGTTTCTATGGATGGCAGTGAGTATAGGTGGGGCCCTTTTCTTAAAATTGTTTTTAATCAAGACTGTTTCTATGCAAAAACGATACGGTTACATCATCCCTCAAATATTTCTGCTTTAAGCTTATGGATGGGGGTAGATTTTTAGATACAGAACATGTTCTACTTTTACAAGCCATTTGTTGCATGAATATATGAAGTACATCTGTCTTTTCCTGGTGCTTTCACATTGACGCTTCTCTCTGTGTTTGCCCTTAGGTCTACTCCTCCTCAGTGGTTTGGGTACTATTTGATACCTTCCCAGAGTCCAGAGTAATGTCTCCTAACCTGTTATTCATTACTACACAGCCCCAAACTTCCTTCTCTATGAAAGTTTATAGGCTCTTTTCTTTAAAAAAAAAAAAAGATTTATTTATTTTATGTATATGAGTGCTCCATCTGCATGTATATGTGCATGTCAGAAGAGGGCGTCAGAACTCATAATAGATGGTTATAAGTCACCATGTGGTTGTTGGGAATTAAACTCAGGACCTCTGGAAAAGCAGCTGGTGCTATTAACTGCTGAGCCATCTCTCCAACCTGTCTCGGTGAAAGTTTAATGCCACAGATATACTATTTATCTACCTATGTAGTATATGTAGATCTACATTTTTTGTAAGATCATTTACCACAGCCTTGGGACTGCCCCACTGAGAAAGCATCCTTTACAGAATAAACCCCAAATGTCCTAGGATTTGACACCCTCTCAAACATCTTCAAGGCTTGCCCCATCCTTGATAGCCCATGCTGTCCCACAACAAATATTCAGCGTTGCTTTTTTCTGCTCCCCTATATGTTCCACTGGTGTACGTAGTCTTCCTAGTGAGCCCTGCCTCTTTTGAAATGCTACTCTTCCTTTTCAACCATTCAGTGGGAACTCATGCCCCTATGAGCCACATTCTGACAGCTCTCTTTATATGATTTGTGCATACATAGTTTGGCAATATTTAAAGCCATTTTCTTGTGTATATATTAATAGACCCAACTAGATATAAATGCCCAATCTGGAGATTGTATCATTTTTTTTTCCACCCATCTCCATGGTTCTACTTTCCTCTTGTCTTCTTATAATCCCTAGCCTGTCTGGGTTCCCAACATTTTGTTGATACAGCTGAGCCTGACTATGTGCCAAGCCTGTCTCTGTTCTAGATGCTGGAGAGAAGAGAGCTTGTAGTTGTAAGTGGACATGCATACACATCTCCACACCCTATTACTAAGAATCCTAGCAATGGAAATTTTTTGGTTATCAAAAGCAACTGTTTTATAAAGGGAGACACTGAGTCTTGGGAAAGTCAACTGAGAAAGGATCTTAATTCAGAGACACTGATGGCTGGTGGTCTTAGGACTTCTTTTGTAATATTATTGTGGTTACGATCATTAATGTGTGTCCTCATGTACCAGGTAATGTATCTGGAGATCATGGAACAATTTCGTAGAATTGGTTCTCCTTCTCCACATTTCCCTGGGATCTGGTAAACAAACTTTCTGGACTCACAAGGACCATATCTCCTGAGTCATTTCACTGGCCCCAGAGTCAAGAGATCTAGCTTCAGTAACGCCTGTGTTTTTGACAGCTAGTCACCCACAAACTGTTGAAGTCCCCAGAGGGGATACTTTCTGTTACCATCAAATCTTCATTATTGGGAATGGGTATTAATTAAAAGGTACTTTTCATTTGTAGATCTCAGGCCCAGAGGAAGAACAAGTATTTTGAACACTAGGAAACCAGGATTTATAGTCCTTATCAAGAAGCAGTATTTTCTTTGCTCTTCTTAACCTCCCTAACCTGACACAGAAAAATCACAAAGCCCAGGATTCCCTGCACCCAGAAGAATCCAATCAGAGAGAGAGGGGTCACCCACCCATAGAAAAGCATTCCTGGATTCTACTTTGAAGACCTTTATGACATATTACCAATAAGCCATCACCATATGCCTGGGTGAGGTGTTGTTCACCCATGTGCAGAGACCAAACTTCACATTCAGGGCTGCCATACTTGCACACTACTTTCTCAATTCTAGATAATGGCCCTATGGCATGCCCTGATGAATGCTCAGGGAAGGGCTATGGCGTGAAGTTCCACTGAACACTTGGGCCCATCTTGAGAGAGAGTCTTTGGATGTAGTTGGAAGCTGTGCGGTGGGGTTCCAAATCAGCATCCACAGAATAATAGAGTAAGTGAGTAAGATGCAGTCTCTCTCTTCTCATTTTTCAAAGTAAACAAACTTCAGACTTAGCTATTTACCTATACTGCCAAATAGCTTACATTATATTAAGCACAGATAATTATAGTTAATTTTTCTTTACAGTGCAGTAGTTGCAAACAAGGAAATATGAAAGATGAATACTATTTTTATGCATTTTCTTTTTATCTCTTTTATTCATTGTATGTGTGTATGTGCACATACATCTCTCTGTGTGTGTATATGTGTGTGCACATGTATGGATGTTTGAGTGTTATAGTCATGTGGTGGAAACTGAGAAGACTAAAGGACTGGACAACTTAAATTCCCACAAGTCAGTTCCTAGTCCAGGAGGAGCCTGATTGAGAGGATTCTGAAAGAGTTTTTGCCACTATTGCTTTTGATAAAAATCCAAGTTGAAAGAGGCATTTTTGTTTAAGGAAGAGGGATGGCCTTCTTCACATGTTGAATGTGTTCTCCCTGTATCTCTTTGCATTGTTAGAGGAATGGAGAGGTTTGTCTCTCTACAAACACACATGTCCCAATCTACCTTTTTATTCTTCATGCTAGGCTATGCCTCAGAACTTCCACACAGCATCCATACTGTCTAAAAATAAGATAATTGGTGTGTGGTTAAAAAGAATATCAATCTAGCTTATGGTTGGCCTTTGCAAATATCTCCAGGTACTCTGAAAGGCATAGCACTGTTTGATATGGACTGAACAAATCACAGGCTAATAGTGGTACAATTTGGACAGCAAAACATTTACTTCCTCCCTTTTGGCTCCCACTCACATCCACATATTCTCAGGTGATTATTCATAACACTTACTCTTTTGAAAGTTTCAGGCATTTAAATTATGGATCCATGAGTCCAATATCATCAGTTAAAAAAAAACCATTCCAGACTATGACTCCAATTGTGAAAGTAATTTTAATTCTATCTCTACTGCTGGTAGTAAGTACTCAGAACACTGAATGCTTCCAAATGAATAGCAGTCATATGTTTGGCTTCTGAAGAAGTTAACAGATTATAAAATGACTTTAGTGACATTTTCACAGAAATTTATGACAAGTCTCAGGCCCTGGGTAGGAACTTTTTAAAGAATCACTTTTAATGATGAGAAAACACATTCCTAGAAGTCAAACTCTGCCTTCCTGCTAGGGCAAGGCCCCAGATCTACAGCTCTTTAAGAACTCAGGGTGGTATCATTCCTCTCCTCTATGTTGGCAATAGTACCTACCACATTTAAACCCAAGCAGGGAAATGCTATTTCAAGACCATTGCTATTTTCAAAACAGGAATATCACTCACTTAAGCCTTTTTCTCTTCATAGCTCTTTTCCAAAGCACAATGGCCATGATTATTATGACCGACAAATAAATAAATACCCCCTTGTGTAAGTCTTACCCTCTTAATCTAGTTTTAGACTCCTGAGGTAAAAGTCAACAGAACCATTTCTTTTCTTCCAAACCAAGAGCTATGGGTTATTGGCCTGCTTTCAGTTGGGGCAAATCAAAGCAATTGTCCTGTGACTTAACTGTGGGAAGGGACAGAGGGAACTGTGTCAGTCAGGGTTGCCTTAAGAGATTGATATTAGAAGAACATTCATTTAGAAGCCTACTTCAGAAAAGGAATTTGTATTGAGGAAAGCCTCTTGAGTTCTTTCCAATTGAGAGAAAAGGTCTGGGTTTCCTAAAAATTCTAGCATATATGCCTGTTTTGTTCTAGGTTGGTACATTTCAAAGATGTAAAGTGCTGCAGAGTATGAAATAATTTCTTAGAGAAGTGGTGGTGGTGGGGGTGCCCAAACAACTAGAGTCTACCAGGGCAAAGGCAGAGCCAGGCTTTACTAGAGCTTTTCAAACCATATCACACACCCTCCATATAGGAGTGTCATTTCCGGGATATTTGGGGCCGGTGCTTGGCAGTCCACAGGCACAGCCTGCTCCTCTGGCAGCAGAGGAGTCTCTGGGTCTGCCAAACACACTCAATAGCTGAGGTTGCACAGCAGCTGTGGAAAGTAACAAGCTTACAACACACAGGATCCCCCATGATTTGTCCTGTGGGATGTGTAACCAATAAAATCTTGTATATTGTGGTCAGGGCTTCCCCTCTCCTGGGCACCTTACGGAAAACACTGTGAGAAGTAGCATTCAATTAAGATAAACAGAATTAATACCACACCCATAGTTACAGCCCTCTTGTGACACAAAGGTTTCAATTCATAAAAACATACTGGTACCCCTCTCCCTATTCCATCCAGGCAGGGAAGCCACCAGTACTATGTTAAGAAATAAAACAGTGCTTGTTCTCTTTTCATACTAACAGTGATAGCCATGTGCCACCATTAATCCATTTCTATATGACTCTGTAGCCATTTGTACCCAAATTCCGATGGTATTAAAAGCAGTTTTCCTTACTTGACTGGTTCCCATGACTCCCGCTCAAAGCCCCTGTGGATGGATTGTGCAATGGAGGACTCCATCAGATCCACATATCTAACAACAAGTGGGGCGAACAGGTCCTGCAGGTGTTTGTGAAACTTTCCATTGCACAAATTATCTAGAACAGATAAGCAAAATCCCGGTCAGAACCCACAGCAACTTTATTGAAGTACAGTGTACACACAGAGAGTACTGTCTTCTAGATCCAACACCCTGCTCCAAAGGAGACGGAAAGAAACCAAAAGACAAAAACAGGAACTGCATGGAAACACATCCTTGAATCTGCGTGGAAGGGAAATGTGAACCAAAGTCATGGTACCCATTTGTGCATTCCTATGAAAAGCATCAACCCACAGCATTTGTAAATGGTTTCTCTTACTCCTCTTCTGCTGACTAGTTACCAGGAAGAAAACAATGCTCCCTGTCTCCTCCCCTCCTTCTTCACCCTCCCAGAAGGACTGCTTTAATAGTTGTCATTGCTATAAGACGCTTACAGTGTAATTTGGCCAGAGGTGTCTTTTATCTAGGAAGTGTCATCTGATAAAAATTGAGAAGCTTAAAGAGGCTAAGCTAACCAATTTTCTAGAGAGTAAAGAAAACACAAGAAATGAATACCTCTTCCCACATGACTCTCGGGTTCTTTTCAAAGACAGGCAAGAGAACTGCTATCCACAGTTAAGTCTCTCTCTCTCTCTCTCTCTCTCTCTCTCTCTCTCTCTCTCTCTCT
>NW_021621338.1:16473855-16499851 GCF_004785775.1 Grammomys surdaster | reverse complement strand
TCTCTCTCTCTCTCTCTCTCTCTCTCTCTCTCTCTCTCTCTCTCTCTCTCTCTAGTGTGTATATATGGATATGTATGTGGTATGTGTACAGAGGGTGTGTGCGGAGTGTAGCTTGTGTGTATGTTTGGGGTTTGTGTGTATGGAGTGTGTATGTATGTATGTATGGATGTGTGTGTGTGGAGTATGTGTGTGTATGTAGTTTGTGTGTGTCTGTTTATGGAGTATGTGTATGTGTCTGTGGAATGTGTTTGTATGCATGTATGTATGTACTTATGTATGTGTGTTTGTGTGTGTGGTGTGTATGTGTGTATGCATGTTTATAACAGCAAAACAAAGAGGACCTTTGTGTAAACCACAGTCTATATGGAATAAAGATATCTTAGCCACAAGTTTATCTGCATACTATTCAAGAAAGGCCAATAGTCCAGGGTGATACATACAGTCTGTACGGAGAAAGTCATTCAGCAGCTGGAAGAGTGGGAAACTGTCCCACGTGTCTGGGGGTTGCACCTCTAATGCTGCATCCATGTCCACTGCAAAGAGTGACAGAAACGTCTCCGCGTGCTCCACCATTAAGTCTGACCACCACGCAAAGGCCTTTGAAATGTGGCAGAAAAACAACAGACAGAGAGGGGATGAGTATCTCCTCGGGATGAAGGGTGCATGCTCCAACCCTCACTACTCAAGATTGGCTGTACATCCAGCGGGGCGTGGTCACTTTATTGTAAAGAGAACAGCAGTTTGGATATGAGTGGGCCTCTCAGTGTCCAAGGCTCTACTCTGTATAGAAAGCCTTGCTCTTGACCCAGAGGTCAGAGATCACTGCTGTAGGAGTGTCAGACATTGAACTTCTGCTCAATTTACAATAACTCAGTAGGCTTGGGTCATGCTCTGTGTCATCGCTGCTGGCTGGTTCTTGCTCTAAGGTGTAGAATTTGGGAGTTTCTTCACTGTGTTTATGGGTTTTCTGCTGGTCTAACTTGAAAATTTGTATTTACTGTACATTTCCATATCTGGGGATTAGTCGTCTATAGTCTCTTCAAACCCCAGGAATTCCCATTTTCCTACACCCTGGAAACATTACCCTCTATCAAACTAAGTTAAAGCAAGCCATTATTAGAATTACTACGGAAGTGTTGATTAAAAACTCTATCTCACTGGGGAGCCTTTGCCTTTTGCTTCTGGTCTAGAGGAAATATCAGGCTTAGCCTAGGGAACATGGAATAATGTTAGAACTTACTTCTGTGGGGCTTAGACATATGTACATTGAAAACCAAAAAATATCAGTGAAGTAACTCATTTTCATGCACATGAGCCCTTGGAAATCATTGTGCAGGGTCTCTGGGGTGACATTCACATCAGCCTGGGCCAGATGTGAATGCAGTTCAAAGGCATGCATGCATGTAGGCTAATCATTTCTGGCAGGGGAGGGCATGCAGAATGAGTGGTGGTATCAACAGGCCCTGTGTTGCTGATTTCAAAGAGAGCAGAAAAACAAACATTGCCAGCCTTTTCTTGTCCCCCCACCTCCCCACTCAATGCTGTAAAGTATTCACACCGGAAACACTTTCCAGAGCATTCACCAAAAAGGATGAGAAAGTGTTTGGAAATATGAAGGATGATTATGGAAATAGTTCTATACATGGAAGGGTTTGTTCAATGGCCAAGCTCTTCTGTGAGAATCTATTCCTTATTGGAGGGGGTATTCTAACAGCCACTAGGAGGTAGAACAGAGGGTCCACCTCTCTTCTTTCATGAGATTTCATATTACTTACTTCTCCTTTATCAACATGTGGCTGGTTTGCAAATTAAATGGAAAAAATCAAGTCATGTACCATTCTTTAAGGATGGCTTGGCTGGAACTAGACACCTGCTGTTTCCATCATAATATACAGTAAAACCTCACTGATTCAGAGCAACGGGAGTGGGGAAAAGCTGTTCTGTTAGCCAAAAAGCTTAAATTGTTGGACTTTCTAGAGACACTATATTGCTTTTAAAAGCAGCCTATAATTCGGTACTAAAGTAGATGGCACTCACAGAGTCTACAATGTTTAGTACACGAATGTCTCAGAATGCTTAAAAATTTTCCCAACTTCTAAGTATTTGCTGATAAACTGGTGTGTCAGTTAAAAAGATGGGAGGTTTAACTTTGTAGGTCTAAGAAATGCATGCCGCCAAGTTACAAGAAAAGACTTCTCAATTACCACAGTGTTGGTGTTATGTGAAATATTTTACTTCGGGAAAATGAAAATAGCCAAAGATGCAACCAAGTCATCACAGATTCTAAGTATTTGTCCTGAATTAATGAGGTTTTATTGTAGCTTCACCACCTGGAGATGAGAGCCCTGGGACATGGGCCTTGCTCCATTGACTGAGGCCAGCAGAGGAAGGAATCCTTCCGCCCCCTGAGAAAGAGGTTTTGCAACCTGCTGCCTTTTAGGCAGAGAATCCTGTCCACAGCCCTGAGCCTATACAGGGAGACTCGACTCTTCTCCCCTCATCCAAGCTATTGGTAAAGTTCCGAAAGGCACAGCAAATTGGCTGGCACTTATTCTTCAGTTGGTTGATCAATGCTATATCTTCAGGGCATGGCCAAAAATGTATGTCGGGGAAGACTGTATTATGTTCCCATATACAACTTTGTTCTAGGATGACAAGGAATAAAAACAGAAAGCCAAATCAAACCAAAACCCAGTCAAAATGTATGAACTTAAAATAAAATTCTTAACCCAACTTCAGATATGGGCCTTAGATTTTTAATTTAAAGAACTTGAAAGCAAGAGACCATGGGGAACGAAGTGTTGCTCCACTATAGAGAACCAGGTCCTAAGTAATGTGTTACTGACCAACATTTAGTCTTTGCAATAGTAGTTATACAGGTTGGACAGATTGGGAGCCCTACAAAGAGGAGTATTATCTCTAGGGAAGCTTGGTGCAGTGAATGAAGAAATAAAAACCAAGGTCTTTCTTTTTAGCACTCTCTAAGAAGCAGGTAAAGAGTCTAGATAGATTAGGAATAACTAAACAGTTAAAGGATAATTCTGATCAGATAGACAATCTGTACAACTGTGCTAAGCAAAAGCTATTCTTTGTTTTAGGTTGGCTCTGATAGGTAAGAACTACTTTTGCACATGATGGAATATATGTTCATAGGCACCTAAAGGTTCAGTAAACCTTTTCCATAGAAAATATGGAGTTACACAGTAGAATATAAATACTTACCTGATGCTTTTTTTATTATTATTCAAAGACAAAAGCTGTGTGCTTTAGGGGGTACAATTCACTACACTGAACACATTATATATTTTGCACACAAACTAACATGTATATATGTACCCCTCTGTGCACCACAATACATATATACATATACATACGTATACATAGAGAGAGATTGGGAAGGGGAATACATGAAGATAAAATTTGTTTGCCTGTGAGTAGGTCAGGTTCTGAGAAGAAAATTTTGCTGCATATGAGAGGAAAACATGACACCAGCTTCCACACACAGCATGTGTGAATGGTAAAGGAGAGATGTACTGTTGGCTGAGGAGAGGCGTTTCCCTCTTGGGACATTTACTATATTGGAACTTAAAACAGCTTTTAAAAGGATAAGTTTGGGGGGGGGACAGGTCTATTGTTACTTTTATTTGTGAGGTATCAATAAATAGTATGGCCACAACAGTTAAGATCCATATTTAGAATTTAGTGCCTTTTTTAGTTGTCAAAGCTTAGGGAGCATCCAGAGAGTGAGCTCTGGGCAAACAAATCCTTGTCCTTTAAGGATGAAAAAGTGTACAATGTGTTATGTCACGTCACCCCTTTTCATTACACCCTAGTCACTGACTTGGCTACACACAGGAATTATCACTTGGGCATCTCTTAAAAGAGACCAATGTTCTATAACTCCCTAGAGATTCCAGTTAGAGGGCTGGCACCAAACATGAGAATTCAAATTTCTGTGTGATGCTTTAGGTATTATCATCTGTATGCAGCAACTGAGGACAGGTGGGGTACCTTTCAGGATGAGCCCGCTCCTCCAGGGAGAGGATCCACTCTGCTTCCAACTCAGTCCATCCATTTTCAGTCATTACGTACCTTTCACCTAGAAATCGTCCTTTTTTAAAATCATCAGATATTTTGATTTCTTGGGAATTATTTTCTTCTTATAACAATAGCTAAACTTTGTAAAGTGCCTATCATGTGCTGGGCACAGTGTCATCTGACCCTTTGCTTAATGTCATCTCCATCTTAACAGTGACTATCCGGTTGGGTTAAGGAAGATCACAGTCACATGATGAGCGTGTTGGGGCTAGAATTCAATCCCAAACGTCTCTGGTTTAGATTCTAAGCTCTGTCTGCTATGTACCCTATCCATTCATGGCCCAGGACATTTTATTTCTCACTGTCTTTCAAGGAACACTGAATTCCTTGACTCAGAGATCAGTAGACAGGACAGGCCCAATGCATAGGTCTGATTAAGTTGTGAGATCTCATGACGGGTAATGCTGTACATTTACCTAAAATAATTTTTGGCCTTTGGGACTCTAAAATATGCTGAAGATTTTTATTACTAATTTCAGAAACCAGTATTGAGAACAAGATTGAAGTCACCAAGATTGTTTACCCTGCATGACTTCTAAATCTTCAAGAAGGAAACATTTCTTATAAGTGGTTAATATGATAGTGGTTGACATTTGCCAAAAAACCCAAAACTTTTGGGAAAGGTAAAAACAAATGCCTTCTTTGGAAGTTGGGTTTCAAAAAATACTTTTGTTTTTCAGTGCTGGAATGTCTCTGCTGTGGTGGTGCCTCTTTGGTGTGGCCAAGGAACATACACATTCTCTGTGATCTGGTAGTGGCTGTAGTGAGTAGCTTGATTACCAATTGAATATGTCTGCCATTTATGTCTTCCGTTATTCACTTGAGTGCACAGCTGCAACTAGAGGGAAGCATCCTCTTCATATCCAGGGCTTCACAAATACGTGCACTTGGTTAAGCCTTTACCTCTGCCAAGAAAGGCAGGCCAGAATCCCCCAAGTCCCAGGAGATGGTTTTGAAGACACCCAGAAAGAAGAAACTTGTCATCATCGGAACCTCCAACCTCTCAATCTAAAAAGAATACCTTACAAAGTAAAAAATGGAAGAAAAAAATGCAACCCAACTTCCTTGCAGCTGTCTGAAAGTTACTCTTAAGTTTGTGTGATTGGGAGTACTATTTGGCACCCCTTTTCCCTCCAGGGTGTGTGTCCATTGCTAAGTGTTGTCTGGGTTAGTGACACCCACTCATGGGTCTTCCCCTCATTCACAAAGGGTCTGCAATGAATTCAGGATTCTTCGATACTCTCTCTATATATAAATACTGTATATATGACTCACATACAGACAGCTGTAGAAAAAGGTTAGTATCACTCCAAGGGGCTACTGGTTACTAAGCTTGGAACTCCTCTTCTGTAATAAAGGTAAATACAGATGGACATAGGAAACTATGACAGGCCAGGGACAGAATCAAGGCAGGTGGGAGGTGTGTGTCAGGATGTAACCGCGGTCCTCATAAGTCTATCAATTGCTTCATGCACGTACCAGAGAATCACCCCACATTTACCCTGCTGTAGAGGGTCACCCATGTCACAAGCAGTCCACTGGAAGTTGCTGTTACATTCTTGGGGTCAGTGTTAGAAAGCAGGAGCACCAGGAAAATCCCATTAGAAGACATGGTACTACCAGGGCATGCACAGAGTATGAGAGCAGGTGGCTGCTTCATTCGGTTGAGTCACATACCTCTTTCCCCTGCCACGATCAGCCAAGGTTGACCAGAACAGTTGAGAAACAGGGAGGAAATTTCAATATGCAGTCAGCATTAGTTGGGATGGCTGGGTTTACAGTGTATATCATTTAACAGTCTGTCAATATTTTCTTAGTTATGGGTAGGGTCGTTTTAGGTGTCAAAGAAATCATTTTACAGATATCCCTTTCCTCCCCTTTCTGTAAATATGAATGTAAAGGAAGAGGGAGAATTAGCATAATTTAAAAAACCAAGTTATGTTGAGAGAAATGATTTTAAAGTTCAAGTTTGGAGCAGTTTTGGAGTTTAATTCTCTAGATCTTCCATGGAAGCTCTGGGGCATTTACGTCCTTATAGGTTTGGCATCTAGTTGGTTTTGAAGTCCTTCCATTTATAACTCCTTCAAAATCATTTTAATAATGGTTTGTCAAAATACAATTAAGGAAGCTATGTTTATCTGGGTTTGTGTCGTGGAAATGACAAGTCAAACAGTTATTATTGTCACTGTCAGTGCATTCAGCCACCTGGGCAATCTAAAGTTAAAAAGGAAAAGGACTGTATAATCAGAATAAGATACAGAGAAAAACTCAAATTTAAAAAAAAGAGAGAGATGATCTAGGGTCCACAGACCAAAGAATCAATCAGAACAACAGTGTTGGCAACAAAACAACCACAAAAGACTGTAAAGTATTCTGTGTGTCTGGATAACGGATCTGTGCTGTGTGCCGGATGCCATGGAGCCCTGCGATACACTCACCTCAGTCCCGCGTTCAGAGAAACATCTGAAAACAGGCTGAAATGCACAACATACAACCACCTCTTGGTCCCTTAGACAACCTTCTAAAGACGCCTCCTCCTTCCAAAACTTCTACCTTCATTCCCTTCAGCCCAATTAAAAGAAAATGCAAGTTAAGACATCTCGTTCACAACCAGGCAGTTGCAGACTGCGTTGGCACCTCAGCTAAGGGACACTGTGACGTCTCCCCTGTGCCTGCTCACCTCGGCATGATGCTCCTCGTTTTGTTGCAGTACTTCAATGACTAGTTCAGCAAGACGGATTGTGTCTTCAAGCTTTTTGGCGGGAGTGATTAAGCGGCCTACATTTTCTGGAGTATAAGAATTTGTGGTAAGATTCAACGAAAGCAGCAGGCTAGTTTTGTGGCCAATAGAACTAGTGGGTGAGAAATTCTGAATGGTTATCAAAATTAAAAAAAAAAGTTTCATGCAGATGTTAAGTGAGCAAACCATAAAGCCACCTTGTTGTCATTGTCATTATGATACACTTACGAAAACAGTGCTCCAGCTCCCGAGTTGCAAATGGAGCTAATGTGAGGTCTAAAAGAGTCAATGCTAATTTAGTGGCGTTTTGTACACACATTCTTTAAAGACAGCATACATGGATTACCTCAAGTCACTCTCTACACTGTGCTCTGCCTACCTGGCATGGGGCGAGAGACCCCAGGCTTCATATTGATTGGCGCTATGTTTGTTTTCTATGTGAGCCACTAACTGTTCAATAGGACAACATTGTTTTTACTTCAGGCCTACCTGTTGACTGGGTACTGTGATATTCACTTTGGAGATGATCATTCAAGGTCTTTTTGTTACAAGTCACCCAGGGAAAAGATGAGAAGAAAACTAAACATTCTTGGGTGCTTATGTAGAAGTTCAGGGCAGAATTACTAAGAGGGTGCTAGGGATAGATTATTACAGGGATTGCTATAACCTATACTTTAACAGGAACAGAGCTCTTGTCTCCACTGCACCCTCAGCTCATGCATGTGGACAGTGTTGTTTCTTGGCCAAATCAGCTAAGTTTAGGTGTCAGAATGTTCCTTGCTAAATATAATTTCTTTTCATTGCTTTTATTTCCTTATTATGGTGCTGGGGGTTGAACTAAGGGCTTTACACATGTTAGGTAATTTTCTTACTATTGAACTATATCCCCAGCACTAAATAGAATTTCTTAATACTCCATAAAATCTTATTTCTAGAGTAGTTGTATTTAAATATAAGGATAGAAAATAGCCACTTCAAAAAGATAGGCATTTCTTAGATGATATACATCATTAGTATTTAGAATTTAAGAATAGAAAACAAACTCTGTAAAACACTATACAAAAGGGAATGTTTTATCCCCTGGGAGATAAGACTGACAAATGGGACCAAGTAAGATGATTGGTTTTAAAGTTTCAGTTCAATTAGACAATTGTGGTTGTGGAGATGAGCTTTCTGTATGTGGTCAATGACGTCATCTTTATCTCTATCATAGCCAAATGGAAAGGTGGGTGGAACTAGTTGGAGCTTGAGGTGGGAGTTTTGGGGAGTTTTCATGGTAGGTAAAGGACAGCCAACATCTAGTCAACAGATGTGAGAGGTTGGGTAGTTTCAGCTGATGGCCTGGTCTAGAGAAAAACATTGAGGCAAGATTGACTTCTGTATTTTGGGGACCCCGACCTGTTTGTAATTTTTTAAGTAGACTATCAGAATTCATTAGTAGACTTTCCGGCATTTCTATGAACATACTGCGTATATATGTCTGGGCACTATGCATAGAGTGAGACATTTGCATGTTGATAGTAAATACGCACAGTGGTGGCTTTTCATTCATGGATATTCACATTTACACATCAATCTGCAGATTCCTCATCCTATGCTTAGTACCCATTCAACACATACATCCACATACATACATCACACACGTACACACACTTTTTATAGTCAGACAAGCCTGCACATTATACAGATCTGCAGGAAATCCCACTTGGACCACATCTTTGAAATCTCTCACTTTCAAAATAGAGAGCATTGTCCTTTTGGATGAAACACTCACCAAATCAAGAGGAATTCTGGCTGTACATGACATCAAAGATAGAAATAAAATCATTCCCACCAGTATTTTTTATTCACATTTACCTAAGAAGTACAAATGCCTTTTTTATGTTTGTAGAAATCCAAGATGCTTAAGTAAGGACTGCCTGAAGATTTGTGATTTTTTTTAAATGCAAGACTTTTAGATTGACTACAATAAACAGCAATAGATACACATAATGTGTACATGTGCATGCAGTCACTGATGAGTATATGCATATGTACACAACTATGTGTATGCCTGGTATGTATTATATATACAGACAGTATGTTTACTAAAACCTTGTGCAATTTAACTTGAATATGCAACCACTGAAGTACGAGGGTTATGAGCCTTTAATCTAGAATACTTGACTGCCAATTAACCCACGTAGCTCAACTTATACTTACTGCTAATTAGTTGTGACTTCGTTATCTGTAGCTTAAGCCACTTTAGTGAGACACAGCTACTTTTTTCCTATTTGTTCGAATAGCTGATTTGCTAACTCAATAGCAAAAACTATACTAGCCATGAATTCTGTAGGATGTTGTCTTTAAAGAAAATACTGTGTAAATGCCTTCAGCAACCCAAAGGGCAAGAAGAGGTTTGGTTTAGAAATGAGTCTGGCTCATTGGTCACTTCTGCCATCATAAAACGTACTGAGATATTCCTACCCCTGACCCAATTTTGCAGTAGCTGGAGCACTGATGGAATAAAGAACAGAAAACACAGTATAGTTAGGAGACATTTCATTCAACAGAACTGAAGCTCATAACATAGGAAAAACCGTCATGCAAAATGTTATGCAACAACAATGTTATTTTGTGCTGACATTGAGGTTTGAAAATGTTGCATATGTCAGACATTGCTAGACAAAAAAAAATATGTGGACATTTGGAAATAAATGCTTTCTTCTGAGTATCTCAAAACCTGCGACATCACACTTGAGAGCCTGAGCCTCAGCTTAGTATTCCAAACTGAAACAGAATTTCAAGAGTGAACACAAAAGCCAACTAAGCTAGAAAGCTAGAAAGCCAAGGGACAGAAGATAGAATGTTTATGGTACTTGATATTGGCCTAGGCATGCCTGTGAGCCTCTGAGATAACATGCTGGTCTGCAATTGTGTGAGTAAAGAAGGAGGCTCAGGAGCTGGCTGGGGAGCTGTTCAGATAGGAGAGAGGCAGAAAAAAAAAGTAAAGAGACAAAGTGACTTTCACAAAGAGTGACAAGTGACAAGGAACTCTGAAAAGAACACCCCGACAAGCAAACATGACAAACGGTAACTGGAGATGCTGTTCCCGTGGTATTACCTCGGTGTCCTGGAGGTGTGATGGGATTTGACAAGGACTCAAAATAGCATCTCACCACACCCTACCCAGACACTCAGTGGCAAATGCAAAAACCGATGCTCCATCAAGAGAGACAAACATGAATGGCAGCTGCTGCATCAGCAACTGGAAGAAGATATACTCTTGTATCACGAAGAACACGCACAGGTCATTAACTGACTCTCCCCTCCACATGATCAGAGACAAAGTATGGTGTATGAATGGTTGGTGATGTGGAGTCTTATCCTTCATAGACTACTCACTTTTTATCTAATTTTCTTCCCTCTGTGATTTGGTTTCTTATCATATGAATGAGACAGAGTCAAGAATTTTTCCTGTACCTGACAGAATTGGAACAAATCAAACAAGGCATGGGATAAGTCTCCCTTAAGTCAAAGTGCCTACAAATGGTCACTGTTACTTCTGGATTGTGAGAGGGCTGAAGTTAATTGCTTTGCTAAAACAGATAAAAGGCCGTCATTAGTTCAAGTGAGCTAGGGAATATTCATGCTCCCTTTGTGGAATTTCAACATGTCAAAATCTGTCATTTGGGGGGGAAAATGTGTGGTATCTGATTGTTTCCAGCTCATTTAATTATTTTCAATTTGGAATTCTCATGGCTTTTATATTGTGGGTTGAATCATATATAAAAACTTGCCAACTTATCGAATATGTTACTCGCTATTCCAAATGTTAGAATACCATAATCAGCACTTGACCCATCTGTCATGTGGTTTACAATATCAGCGCTGCAAACGTCCTGCGACAATAGTCTCTTCTTCCACACAGAGTACCAGCAGCTTCTACAGTTCTTTCTCTTTAATGAGTGTCTTGTTAACCTAGGGCCTGTTCCTTTCTAATAGTTCTTGTTGAGAGAGTGATGTGAGTGGCGAGGGACTCATTCCTTTGTCATGCCTGCTTCTGGGTTTGCTTGGATTTTCAACTGGGAAAATGAATTTTACTGAGGTATAGAAAAAATCCAATTATAGTGACATTAATAGAGAAAGGAAGCAATGTCATGAATAAATACCACGTTCTGGCAAAGTTATCTACTAAAAGCAAGACATATGGGGTCTTTAAGACTGACCTTGCTACACTACCTCAGTTGTTTTCAGCACACAACTGGAAATAGTCTTTATCCGTTTATCTTAATTTGAATTCTTTGGGAAAAATTGTATGACCACAGAATTAGTAGAAAATCATTTAAAAATAAAGTTATTTAAAGAAAGGCTTGTCCTTTCATTATTTTATTTTTTAAAAAAAGGCGTGTTGCTAACAGCATTTAAAGTTGGGGACATCTCTATCACACATCTTCATGGCTCTTGTGAATGTTTGCTTCCTTAGTGTGTAATTCTCATGGGAACTCTATGCTCATTTACACCTAGGAACTGATTGTATGTATCAGAATATTTGATCTAGTGCTCAGCACTACACAGAGAAGTCTGTGGTTGATCTGTAACCTGTGAGGCATCAGACACATGTTTCAACTCAATGAGTACTGGGGAAAAATTCGTAAATTCCCGCCTGCCAACTCTCTGCCCAGAATTCTTACTGTAAGGTTTGCCACCATAGAAAAACAAGCTTCCTATTTTTTTTTTCTCCTCGCAGAGCAAAACAAAAACATCATACCTTGGTTTCCAACTTCATTTACCCAATTACCATTGCTCATGTTTACACAATTAATTCTGCTTGGCTTCCAGAAAGAGAGTTAAATGTGACTGCAGAAAAACAAAAAAGAGAATTCCTCTGCAGGCATAGCTAAGCCAAGGAAGAGAAGCATCCAGGAGTGAGAGACACTCCAATTAGCCCTTAAATAACCTGATCAACTCTGGTTCCAGCAAGCGAACTTCCAGCCCCTGAAATATCACACGAGGGATAGATATGACTGAGGGAAACCCCACTTATTATCAAGTTCCAGTCATTGATGTGTTGAGGAAGATGCCAGAACTTGTAGAACACTTTACTGAAAATACCTAGCCTGTAGATAGTTGTTAAGATTTTGGAGAAGGGGATTGTTTCTGAGCAGAAACAGAGTTTATTAGTTAGACATACAGTGTTTTGCAAGGTACTCTGCCTCCTTATAATGATGGATACATGAACTAAAGACTGCAGGGTTAAAACATGCTACTTTTTTAGTGACAGTGACCATTATATAAAGTGGAACCTTTGACTCTCCATTGACTCTCTTCAGACAATTCCATCTCACAACTAGTTTGGTAACAACGATTGACATGTGGATCATGAATCGTTTTCTCTATTCTTTTCCTTTGGAGACATCTTTGTCTCTATTTCTATATGATCTATGATGAGCCAACAAAAACCTTCTTTAAAATTTCATACAGTTCCTTAGAGGGAAAAGCTGTTTCTTCTGGTGTTGGTAGCTAGGATAAAAGCCTTGTGGTACTATCTGTGGCCCTGTCTCTTTTCAGACTCATACCACCACAATTTATGTTAAAGCTTCATATTCATAGCTAGAGGTAAGGAATATAACTCAATATCTTCATCTCTATGGTTATTTCTTTCAAAGTTTTCCCAGCTACATTAGGAAAAGTTTCTTTTTCTTACTTATTATTTCAATTTCTAAAAATAGTGTTTTGCTATAGGGCGTCCATCATGGACTTAGTGCTACTATTAAGGACCTGTTAAGGCCCTTTTAGAATCTTTGTACATAGTTCCAACTTTCTTGGACAGCATCTTGGAGACCATTAATAAATGAAACACTGCAACAAAGTCAGATACCCCCTAAGGCAGTTTATGGGGTCTCATCTCTATACTCCATGATGTCCTTCTCTGGTGTTTACTCTGACTCTGTGGTGCATCGGAGACTCTGGCCAGGGGCAAACTCCTGTAGAACTATAATCTTATAGCATCTTGAATCTCCTCTTTACTGTAGTCATCAGACTGCACTCGCTTGATCTACTCACATGTTCTTTATTTAATTCTAGCTTCCTTTAGAATGGAGACTGTTTTTACTATTGCTTACTGCATAGTTCCCTGGTACCTGACATAGCTCATGGAACTTCATGGATATCCCACAGAAATGATAATTGTGAGTTTGGTTGACTCTAGACTAGATTGCAATGTCTTACTTAGAATTTTGATTAAAATATAATTTCTTCCATATACCCTTGTGAAGAATAATTCCTGGATAAGTAACTGTAGCTTTCCTAGGGCACTCACTAGAAATATAGATTCCTAGGCTCTGCCTACACTTCTTCAATTACAAGCACTATTCAACAAGATTCCCAGGGATTCATTTTGATAGTTTTATGCATCACTGTCTTATATTCCATTGCTGAAAGCAGAAGAAAGACTGAGATTTAGATGCATAGTCTTTTAAATAATAACAAATAAGGTAATATATATATATTATTATATATATTGTTATATATATTTCTCTATATAACAATGAGTGGTTACTATAAACCAGTGCTAAAATCTTGATTAGGAAACTGTGTGGAGCTAGTGCGTGTGTGTGTGTGTTAGCACGCGTGCATGCATATGTGCACAATCACGTGGAGGCCAGAAGTCAACTTTGGTGTCATTCCTTAGAAGTGCCATTTATCTTTTATTTTCCTTGAGATAGGTTCTCTTGTTGGCTTGATTCTTGTCTAGTAGGTTACGTTGGCTATTTAGACAAGCCCTAGGGATCGATTTGTCCTTGCCTTTCTAATCCTGGGATTATAAGTATGTATCACTATGCCCTTTCTTTTAAATGGAAGCTCTGAGGATTGAACTGACGTCCTCATGCATGTAAGTCAAGCCCTTTACTTGTTGAGCTATCTCACCAGCTTTCTCGAATTTGCTGTACTTTTTTAAAAGTTATCTTTTGGGAGAGGAACCATGATTAGCATTCCCACTAGAAAATGAAAGTGACAGCTTAGTGGTTAAAGAGACATAATATTAACATGGGATTGAATGTCTATCTTGAATGAGAGTTCAGATTGGTTCTAGACAGTGTTGCCTGAGATCTGCAATCCTGTGACTCAAATACTTGGACGCTGGATAGCATCAGCAAGGTTGGAAGTGGAGGCCCATCAATAGACTGTGGATAGCACCTTTTTCTAAAGTGAAAGAAAAGTGAGTGCCTGGGACATCAGACACGAGAATGACTACTTCATTTATTTGAAATCCTAGTGCTTTTCTCCAGGACTTGATTCCTGGTTTGTCAAATAAGGTTCAGGCTTACCTAATAATTTCCTATGGTTTTATTTCTTCTTTGAGAGGCTGCTTTGTGACCTTTCAATTTTATTGCTAACAAGTCACAAGCACTTCATGGTGCAGAAACGGAAACCATGAGCTCTGGGACTAGAAAGGCTCCTGCTTAAGTCTGGACCACAGCTGTACCTGCCCAGTTGTTTGGTTCTGAGCATGTTGCCCAGCAAATTTGTGCTTCAAGATTTCTATGAACAGGGCTTGAGACATTGTGCAGACATCAAAGGCTAAAGCTCACAAACAAAAGTATTTCCACGAACAGATCAACTTCTTATCTCAGTGCATAAAACCCATTGAATGTTTCAGAAATCTGGATGCACACTACATTTGATGGCATGTTATCAATTGGCTGACAACATTATTATATTCTTCTTAGTAAACTAATGGTATACCTTTGATCAATGGCCTAATTTTAGAGGCAACAAAGTATGGCAATAAAGCAGTTATTCCCTGGAATTCTTGTGAGAGTTAAACAAGATCTGCATACAGCCACTAAGCATGTTTTAAACCTTTAGTGAAGAACAGTTATTACCAATAATGGTGATTCTTTTCTGGTAGAAAAGAGAGCTTTATGACCATTCCTTTACAGCATACTTTAGTACATCCTTTCTTCAAAATTCCTCTTGATAATAATCTGGGAAAAAAATGTGTTTTTCCTTGTCTTCCTTACTGTTTGTATAGCATAAATGAAGTGCTACTCACACAATAGTTGGGACTTAGAAACTGATTTATTTAGGCATCATCGAAACAAAAGAGATGGAAAGAGAGACATTTAACTCCTAATGTGTAAGGCATGAAGCAAGAGATATTCATCACTCTACAACAGTACGGATCCTTGAGCAATAGTATTCACCCTCACTGGTTCCTTGTGAGCAGACTGGAGGGCCACTGGTTTTGCACAGTGGTTTGGTGAGAGTGTAATCTTGGTTGTTTTTTACTCTTTCAATAATCCCCAGATCAGTGGTAAACTAAACTGGATATTGCAGAGGCATGAATCCCAGACTCTAGAAGTCCTTAAGTATGTGTGCGTGTGCGTGTGCGTGTGTATGCATGTGCCTGTGTGTGTGTGTGCATATGCATGTGCCTGTGTGTGTGTGTGCATATGCATGTGCCTGTGTATGTGTGTGCATATGTGTGTGTGTGTGTGTGTGTATGTATGTATGTATGTATGTATGTATGTATGTATGTATGTATGTATATATGTATGAGAGAGACGGGGGGAGAGAGAGAGGCAGGAGAGAGAGAGAGAGAGAGAGAGAGAGAGAGAGAGAGAGAGAGACTTGAACTCTTGAACTCAACCTTAGATGTCATTTCTTGTTCTTTTCCACCTTCGTTTTTGAGATGGGGTCTATTACTGGCTTGCACCTCGTTGAGGAGGCTAAGTCGGCTGGCCAGCAAGACGATGATCTTAATGTTTCCACCTTCTCTACTGCTGGAATTATGTGTTACCATGTGTAGCTTTTGACATGGGTGCTGGGGGATCTGAATTTAGACTCTTACATGTGTACATCAAATACTGTATTATTTTCCCAGGTATGTTCCTTGGATTTGACCTGCTCTAGAAGGCTTCTGTCAATGGAAGAGGAAAAATATCTACAAACATTGCAGGAAGAATTAACAATGTAAGGATTTGGCAAATATATGATCTTGTATGAGACTGGCCTGTTATTTTGTGTTATTCCTATATTAAAAAGATAGAGGCACCTTTACCCTCTACACACTGACTAGATACTGTCCAAGTGCCCACTATTTCTGTGGTCTGCATGGTAAAATGAGACAGAAAACATAGCACTTGTACTTAGTTAGACATGAAGTCAAGACTGCTTGAGTAAGCTACTCATCCTCATGAACACACAGCTTCCGAAGCTAAGCTGTAAAGGGAGCAATAGTGAAGGCATGTTTGTGTATCTAAGGTGAAGATCCAGTTGGATCATTCATATATAGTTCTCAGCAGTGTCCAGGCCAAGATGTTGCCTTTTCCCTCTGTTTATCTATCCACCCATTAGTCAGACATGTACTTATCTAGCTATTTGTGTCCCTTCCTTCCTCCCTCCCTCCATTCTTTTCTCTCCTTCCTTCTTGTTTATATCTATCTGTCTACCTTTCTTCCTGTCTATCTTTTTCCTTTTCTTTCTTTCCACTTACCTGATACTGTATCTATCCCCATCTAAAGGATTAGCTGTACAAATTTTGCAAATGCTTGGCACATTTAAAGGAAAAAGTCCAGTGGAGTCACTATGATGCTCTGAAAATTATGCAAGTATTCCAAGAGTGAAGGCAAAAATAGTTAACGATAGTATTGCTTCCCCAGTGCTTGCTTGAAAGTTTAATGGAAGTGTTTAAAATAATAGAATTCTTTGGTAGGATCACAGGTTTTTTTTTTTGATAGACTTTTGAAATCTTTTGAATTTCTATTTTTCTTGTGATATTGTAACTGAGCTGAACATTTAATTTCTAATATTGTCACAAGATAGAAAGCATAAAGTCAGCCAGGAAGCTATGGTCAGAGTCTTATAGAGTCTCAAAGAATGCTTTGAATAAACATACCAGGAGATCTCTGTATTCTAGTCCTAGCATCTTATTTACCCCATTCCATTTGCACTCATAATCCTGACAGCTCCTTGCCACCACCTGCCATCTGTCTTTCATCTATATCTATTTGTCTGTCTGTCTCTCTGTCTATCTGTCTATCTGTCTATCTTCTATTTTAGTCTAGTCTAGTCTAGTCTAGTCTAGTCTAGTCTAGTCTAGTCTAGTCTATTCCCTAGGAAAATTGGAAAGGTAGGGAAATGATACCAGAAATAAGAACATTTAAAGGCCAAGGAAGAAGACAATGAGACCTGTTGTGCTTAGAAGATGGCTCAAGTATCCCAAGGTTCACATTCATCTTTCCTTTGATATTACATTTTAAGTTCAGTTTTACTCTATTCCTTGACTCCAGACTTTCTTTACAACTCTGTTAATATGGTTTTTCTGAAGAGAATCTTTAGCTTTGCTAAAGGAACCTTCAATGGTCATCACCTGTAGAGGTAAGATGTGTTGGAATTATTCTTTGAAAAATCTATATTAATACAAAAGTCACAGAGATTCTTGGGGAAGGAACTTTCAGGACACACAGTCATAACATCTTCATTTTTAAAAGTCAGGGCCTTACTACAAAGCTGTGTCTTGCCTTAAAGTCACTATTGTCTCAGCCGGGCTGCTGCCTCCACCTTCTGAATGCTAGGACACAGGAGTGTGCCACCATTTTTAGCTAGATCCCTGTCTTTAAGGCATGTTCAGGCCACAGAGCTCTTGTACTGACTGCCTTGCCACATCATCTGACACTGTTTTACAGCCATGTTGAATTGGAATAGGTAGGCATGTGGTCTCTGTGTGGGCTTCTAGATCTGTGTTTGTTCATCATTTGTGTTTCTCTAACCTTTGCTTGTTCATCTGTAAAATGGGAGGAGCTACATAGGCTTCTGAAGATTAAATATGTTAAATGCATGCAAAACCATGCCTAGTTTATGAAATTCATGGCATGAGCATTTTATATAAGAACATTATTTTTGTCAGCTCTATAGTTTGTTACATTTTGCTCTGTGTCAGCTATGTCCCAAAATCTCTAGCTTCTATGAACTGATTCCAATGTATCTCTTCCAATGTGCAATTGAAACTCAATATCTTGAATGTGTCTATGGTTTTCTAACAATGTCATATTCCTCTGACACATAACCAGTGGGGATTGTAATGTATTGAATTTGAAATTTACACATATGTATTCATGTTTCATGAATCTAATAGTTGTTTTCCCTCATTTGGATAGTTCCTAGCTCTTCACACTGTACTGGCTGCAAGATAGCCATTTGCCAAGTACTTGCCTGGTGGATGAATGGATGGAAGGATGGATGCTTGAGTGAATGAATGAATGGATGGATGACTGAGTACCTTCCTTATTTGGAGTATATATGTCTTGAGCACAATTTTGAGTCTTGGAATATTTATTGCTAACCTGGTGTTTAGCAAACATTAGAAATGCTCTCTGAATTGTTCTGAAATATGTTTAACCGTTATGTGGGTCTAAATGAGAAATATTTATGGAATCTTTTAACTCTTAAGGATGCTGATTGGTATTATACATTCATTAATATTTCATTTCAGAGCTCTCATCTAAATAGGCTCAGAAGACCTGAGATGAAACAAGAAGAAAATTTCCAAAGCCAGAGAACTTTCTCACAACAGCTCCTGCTTAGTCCCTCTGTCTATCACACAGCACACACACGCACAACATGGACACCAGTGCTTCATCTTGACTATAAACACTCACCAAAGAACACAAACTTCTTCACAGGGCAGAAAACAGGAAAAAAAGAAAGAAAAGTGAAAGGGAAGATTCATTTGGTTCAGTATCTTTAAAAATACAAAACAAAACACCATACATGCAGGAGGCCAAATTACGAGGCCCTGAAACCAAGGGTGAAGGACGTTCTGCAGCAAACCAGAATGCTGTTCCTTCAAACTTATGCCTTTACGGAAGTGCCACTCTCTGAAGGCCAACAGTGAGTGGGCATGAGATGCATGTAGACAGCACAAATTAACTCCTTAAGTATTACTGCGACTCCGCACCGCTCTCTGCGAGCGCATACTTTAAGGAGCTACTTAACAAAAACAGAAAAAAAACAAAAACAAAAAAAACAACTGAATATAACTCCACAGTCCTGGTAATTGATAAGGCATATACAATCGGTTCACCTGCATCCTTTTGATTCTCTATTTGAAAGAGAGAGCACAATGAGGAGAGAAGAGAAGGAGAAACAAGAACACATATGCAAGATTAATGAGCAAGTGGACCAAAATGCCCCCCACTTATGCGTGATACATGATATCGGACAGAAGAGCTTGCCCTTGGCTTCCCACCGCCCCAAAGTTTGGGGGCCAGCAAAAAAAGGGCTCCTTCACAGATGTGGAAAAGGCTGCACAAATAGAAAATTAGTAAATTAAGTTTAATGTGAAATCAAGCTATGAAACATACATGAACTCTTCAAATGACAATTAAGTCATGTGTTCTAGCCAGAGCTTTGAGGACAAGGGCAAATATGATTCTCCAGAGAGAAGGAGGAGAACTTCCCAGCTTGAGAGAGAATAGATAGGAAGCATAGAAGATCTAACTTTCAGAGTATGGACCACCTTGCATGATCCCATACGCATTATAGTTTGACATGTTAAACATGGATAGAGGAGGCATAACTTTGCCTCAAATGTCCTTTTTCTGACACCTCGTACATTGCTCCCCAGCTTAGCTGACACCTTTTGATTGTGTACCAGTGACAAATACTTTACAAATTAAGGTTACACACAAGCAAAGTAAAAATGCATTCAGGTCACAGACAGGGTAAGTGAAAAAACTTACAGACAAATCTGAGTTTATCACAAACAAATGGCTTAATTGTCTAACCTGTTTTAGGCTGATACAAAGTGACTGGACTTCTCACACTGGGTTTCACAGACAGAACCAACAGACAAGCCAATGCTAAAAAACTTGAAGCAAGGAGAGTGAGTTGGTTTGGATCTGGATTTCTTGAAATAATGGAACAGAGAGAGTGAAGCCAGCATGGTGAGGAGGGGGTGGGTACTCACGAATGGTTAAATCCATCACTTGGGAGGCCAAGCAGAAGACAGGATGCTCATACATCTCTCTCTTTTTCCCTACAAAAGAGGATTTGGGCATGCAAGAGGCTTAGGTCAGAGGTAAAGAGGTTCAAGGTCATAGGTTAGAGGAAAATGTTACATTAGCTCAAGGGAAAATAGCCACAGAGTATTTTGGGATAAACACAGGATAAAAGAAAAAGGAGTTTTGAAATTTGGGAACTACTGGATTAACCATTCAGCATGCCGTGAGCCACGAGAGAGATTGTGACCATGATTTTACACGTCTCTTTAGAGTCGTTGGCAAGAATACAATGACCAAAAACATTATGGGTAGAGGGAAACAGAATTTCATTGATTTAAGGCTCCAAGATACTAAGGATTTCAGACTTTAGTATCTAAGGCTCTTGAGGTATTTCTTCATAAACATAGTCTCCCAGCAATATTACTACAACTTCTTTCTTTCCAAAATTCTCAGATGGATAAGTTGATAATGTTCAGAGAGGCTCAAGTGTAAAAAAACAAAACAAAACAAAACAACAACAACAACAACAAAAAAAGAGGATTTCTTTTCTGAGGGTAGGACCTGAGCCTTGTTCAAAGAAAGCTGTCTGGTAGTAATATCTTTGAAGCTGCAATATCTCAGCCTACAATGGACTATGTTCATGGAAGAAAACCTGACACATGCAGCCAGAGAATGTGGGGTTGTCTGAATTAACAATCCCAGCATGCTTTGAAATTGGCGTCTCAGCCACTTTTGCAGAGGTTGTGTCAAAAAGTGGCTGAGCCAATCACGGACAAGGAAGGAGAAAAGCAGAAGAGAGCAAGTAGTGTGGAATGAGGTACTTCTCTGAAAAGAGAGTTGGAATAAAAAGATTGGTTTCTTCAAAGAATCCCCAGACCTAAAAGTCACAGTGCAAAAGATAATTAACACAACCAAGAAGAATTGAGGCACAGAAGGAGACTACAGACCAGCTGATCTACTTTCGAAATGAATGCATTTTTACTTACAGAATGCAAAGTTTTTTGTTTTAAATTTATTTATCTGAAATAAGAGAGCAGATCTCACCAAAAGACTAGTAATAGCTGGACCAAGACCCATGAGGCAGCAGTTGTGGAAACTGACCATTTCATTTCTTGATCCCATCCCATCTCTGGCTTTTGGATTAGTAGTTACGTGGTTGACTTTACCCAATCCAACCAAACATTATGTCCTGGGCTGGAGATGCTGGAACAATTATTTGCTAATAAAGCCCTTTAACCATCGATCTTCTCCTTCCTCTCTTTTTGTTACTCATTACCAAGTCCAGAGTTGATAAACACCCTTCTAGTGCCCAATTCTTAAGTGTTTCTCCCTGGATGCATAACAATGAACTCATTACCACTGGTACACAATTTGCATTGTCACACAGACAAAATCGAGAGGGAGAGGAAGACATGTAATGTACAGAACATTGGGAATTTAACAAGATTGTCAGCTAATTTCCTAAGGAAACAGGACATTGGCAGTATATGTGAAGGTGTGTGTGCTAGTCAGCTGCTCCCCTGATTGATGGCCCATGGTGGACAGTATGTCTTTTCTTGCTTTATTTGGGTGTCTTGTGTTTCGTGTGTGAGAGAACATGAGATTCCAGAGTGTGGACACATCAAGTCTTGCACACAGAACTTCCACATGTATACACTTACACCTCTGGTCAGGTTGGGTGTGGTTTTCAAATCACGCTATAGCAGCCAACAGGGGTAACAATGAAAATTGATTAATGTCTTAGAGAGTAGATAGGTCCCAAAGAAGCATAGCTTCTTGAATTTACTCAAAGTGCCTTCTAATTATATAGTCATCAATGCCTGCATCCCTGACATTTGAGATGGCAGTAGCAATACACCCGCTACATCCCTGCTAACAAGAAAGAAGTCCAGAGTCAACCTGAAGCCCCTGAAGCTGGCTCCACACAACCCTGTCACCAAATTTGAAATGTCCCCTAAAGACAAAAGACTTCCAAGGCATCAGAAAAGTTAAGTAGAACCTGAATATTGCATTCTTCAACTCCTGTTTTACTTCTAATACTATTGGCAACAGATAGCAGACAGCTTCCTTTTTCTCTATTTAAAGAAGGTAACAATGCAACCCAGGCCTTTCATAGGTAAACATCCTCAGAGAAAATATTCAAGAGCAACACAAACCTCAGAAGGACCCTGGTAATTACATGACATCCCACATTTAATGTTGGTTCCCTCTAAAAGCTGTCTCCTGAGCTTTCTTCTATTTATTTGGCCACAGCCAAGGCATTTCCACAGTTCAAGTATATTTAGTCTATCGAAGTCAGACAAACCGCTGTTTTCTGGTGTCCATTAAGAAAAGAGATAGATTTTCCCAGGGAGGCATACCAAAATTCAAATTCAAAACTAGTGCCAGACAGAAACCTTACCTTCGATTTTGGCATATTCAGATAGGCGTGAATAGTTGACTAGAGCAGCCTGCTCTAGGCATTTACGGATGACGGTTTTGACCTCTTCCTGTGGTACCGGAGTGACAATATCTTTCATCAAAACCTTCAGGCAAAAGGAAAGGGGATTATTAAGCTCTAAATCAATGTGTTACTCATTTCGGCTTTTCAAAGAGCTCAGGTGTAAAAATCCTTAATGCTGACTAATGTGATAACCGTGGGTAGAAAGAAAACCACAGAACAGCTGCGGTGGCAAAGCTTGTGCAGGCATCAGAGAAGGGCTCAGAGGGACTCTTCAGTGTAACTAGTTGGGAATCTGAAAATAAAACTTCTGATATTGGCAGTTTCCTCACTTTTATTCTGGTATTTCATGAAAGGTAAACAGACCCTTTGAGAATTACAAACTAGGTCACCCAACTGTACTGTTTGCTTGCAACTATTTGCATATCCCTTTGTTAGTCTCAGGTTCATTCTTACCCGTTCCAAGAGTGAGAGAGTAGCTTTCAAAGCACCTTCAGGTCGACCAAACGGAAAGCAGTACCTAAAAAAGACGCAAGGCTTCAGGTTGCCCACACCATTACATTTTCACAGGAAGTACGCTACAGTTTGATTCCTATGGCAACTTGTACTGAGGAACGGAAAATGCTTTTTATTTTGTCACACTGTGTTATGCTAATCCTAGTTCACACCATATATGTGTATATATAATGTATATATGGATATGTGTGAATAATGACTGTAGAGGGACTCTGTAAATGTCTGCAGCAGAACAGAATATTGAGAGTGGTGACACAGAGCTCAGCTTGGATTTCCATTGTGAGGGAAAACACTAGTTAACAAAAACATGACCTCATGTGTTAAGAGTATGGGACAGCATGGAAAACCAGGAGTTAAACCAGCTGGAATGCAAACACACTTCTTTAGATCCCTGAAGGTTTGAAGCAAGAAGCAGGCTTGCATTTGGGATAAGTTCCTGACTCTGCCTAATTTGCTTAGGATTTTCTTTTACTGTTACTGGATCTTTTCCTCTATTGGTGATATGTTCTGCTATAATGTATGGTCAGTTAAGGGACCATCATCAAAATTTTATTCCATAAAAAGGAGGATCCCAGTGGCACAGACAGAAACATGTTGCTTACTGCTACAGGTGCCATTAATGGCCCTGATGGCCAAGAGCCCTTCAAATACACTTCTCAAAGTACAGAGAACAAGATGGGCTGCTTCAACTCAGTCTGCAGTGGGCAACCAGGGGCATGTTCTGAAGTCTCTTCCAGCCTCATTTTTGCTCAGTTTAACCGGAGATTATACCCATTTTACACAGTTGTTTATAGATTCAAAACAAAAGGCAGTACCTTTCGAGCCTGCAACCCTGTAACTGGCATACAGGAACCGTTAGAAGCACAATTGCTATCTTGGACATTATAGTATTAAAAACATGCCATATGCTATACGGGAGAAGTGGATTGCATAGTGTGAAGGTCAAGTGTGCGACCTTCTGCTAAATGTCCTGTTTCCATCCCAAGCCCCAACCGGGCTGACCTAAATGTCCATCATTCTATGCACAGCTAGTAGAAGTGGTGAAAGGGTAATTTCTTATGAATGCCATTAATTTTTGCCTCCATTCACTATGACTCAAATTGTAGGATTTAAAAAACTGTGTTATGTAGGAACCTTGAGGAATCTTCAACTTTTTATATGACATTAATTATCAGTCAGACCACATGAGAAAAGCTTTGTTCTTTAAGCAACTAAAATGCACTTATGAATTTGCAGTCTGGGGCAGGGACTATACTTCAGTTGATAGAATGCCTTTCTTAGCATTTCCGAAGTCCTGGGTTCAATTTCCAGCACAGCCTGAAAGCTGGTATGTCTTGGTGCACTCCTATAATCCCAGCATTCAAGTGGTGGGGTCTGCAGTATTATGACTTCAAGATAACCTTTGACTAGATAGAGAATTTGAGATCAGCCTGGGCTGTATTAGATTTCGCCTTAAAACAAGTACCAGACAAACAAAGAATGCAAAGTCAGGTAGCTAACGAGAGCTGTATCTAATTGGTTGGCTTTTCTTCCTTTAGCTATTGTGCTTTAATGATATTATGTGTCTTTGGTAGATTTACAGTTTTTGGGAACCAAAGCCTTTTAGTGAAGCTTCATTCTTAACCTCAATAGGTCCCCGAACCTGAAATAGATTCTTACCTGAAATGTGTAATTTGATTTTCCAGCAGAACTCGAAGTCTCTCTTTGATTTCTTCAAAGCGTTCTTTTTCTTCAACAGTCACAGTTCCGATTCCATCAGGCCTGAAAGAAGACACGTTGTGAAGTGACGGGAACCTCATATGCTGACACCACCAAATCAAATCTCTACCAGGAGGAAACTGTCTGCTTAAGTGGCAACAAGCATGATGATGGCTGTGACCACAGAAGCCCTGCTGTGCAGAGCAGGATTCTCAAGTGGAAGATGGTCGGGTTATCACTCGGGGATCGCAGAGCCGGATCACATTCTTAAGAGATAGCGAAATGGCTCACAGGTTAAGTCCCGCTGGTTCTGACTGGCCACAGATTTTTAAACTACCAGAAGAAGTTATCATCACTGTGTATGCCTGTGCATGTGTGTGTGTGTGTGTGTGTGTGTGTGTGTGTGTATGCCTGTGTGCACCCACATGAACGATCATGGTTTTCAGAAATCAATATTAGGTATCTTTCTCAATTGCTCTCCACCTCAATTGTTTAGAAAGGATCTCGCACTGAGCCAGAAGCTTGCCAGCTGGCCAGCAAGGCTCCTCTGTCTCTGATTCCCCAGTGCTGGGGAGTAAAGCTGTTCATTCCTGCACCTTGCTTTTAGATGCAGGTTCTGGAGGACAAAACCCAGGTCCGTGGTCCAGCGCAGTAAGTACTTTGCTAACTGAACCATCTCTCCAGCTCTTCCATCATTTTTAAAATGAGGGAAGTTTTACAATGGAGTTTGGTTTTCTGGTCTGTCTTGGAAATTCAGAACATTAATTGGTAGTTGTCAACTAACACCTTTTTCCTCACCTGAGGTAGATATTCACCTGGCCATATCTCTAGCTTGCATTACTTGTCTCACTAGCTCTAGGGCTTGGAACTCTTCAGTTATTATGAAAATTCCTACAAGAATCAAGTGCCATATAAGCATATGTTCTACTCATTATTAAATCACTCAGTTTGTAATAAGCAATGTTCAAAGTAACGTAAGTATCTGTAAGCTTCTCTGCTAATTGTGCACTAAATCTCATAGCACTGATTTTTCTGTGGTAATATCCTACTAAGAGTGAAGTGGTTTGTATGACACTCTTTTCTTCCAATCAAAAATGTGGGTATAGATGCCAGTTACACAGTACATTGCTTTTGAAGTAAACAAGATTCAACAGCCAGAACTGAAGGAAATTTGAACTTCTAATGGAAACAACATGTAACATTATCAAAGACAGCCTAATAGGGATTCTGTGGTGGCCAGTGGAATTTGAGGACAGAAACAGGGAGATTTCTTACAAAACATTTTTTAAATAAACCTTGTGACTTGATCTTTGGCATCTGTCTAGAAGATTTGAAAGTATGAGCTCACATCCTAGAGATGTTTGTTGCTTTTAGTGATTTATTTATACACACACACACACACACACACACACACACACACACCATCTCTCTCTCTCTCTCTCTCTCTCTCTCTCTCTCTATCTCTATCTCTCTATCTCTATCTCTATCTCTATCTCTATCTCTATCTCTATCTCT
>NW_021621338.1:16431454-16473845 GCF_004785775.1 Grammomys surdaster | reverse complement strand
TCTCTATCTCTATCTCTATCTCTATCTCTATCTCTATCTCTATCTCTATCTCTATCTCTATCTCTATCTCTATCTCTGGTGCTGAGGACTGAACAGGACCTCATGAGAGCTTGGGAAGTCTTCTACTACTGAGGTACATCCCCAGCTACAAGACTGAGCCCATGCTAAGCCTGTCTGTGAATCAAGTCATGCACCCCTTGCCCGAGAAACCTTGGACTCAGCTTTTTTGCTTGAGGCTGAACTGATAAAAACCAAAACAACAACAACAAAACCCTGAATAGTTAGAAGTGCTTCACCTTCTTAGCTTATTCCTGGGATGAAGGGTGATATCACAAATGTAAACTGTTTTGCTTCCTGCCTATTGTTCTGGTGATGCACAGTAAGAGAGTCAGAGGGCTCCTACTTCCCGGCCCCTCCACAGAAACACTGTTCATCTCACTACTGAAGCCAAGTAAATGTTTATTGTTATAATCACTTTAATTCGCTTCTTAATCACCGAATGCTAGTGTGAATAGTTTCACTTTTAACATAAACAAAGCAAATGAAACTCATTAAGTCTGAAAAGCTCTCTGTGAGAGTTTACCTGCAAAATCAGGTGATAAGACAATGCAAGGTCTTGACAGCAAATCCAAACTTTTCTCTTCCCTTCCTTCCTTCCTTCCTTCCTTCCTTCCTTCCTTCCTTCCTTCCTTCCTTCCTTCCTTCCTTCCTTTCCCTCCCTCCCTCCCTCCCTCCCTCCCTCCTCCCTCCCTTCTCTCTCTCTCTTTCTCTCTCTTTCTCTCTCTTTCTTTCTTTCTTTCCTTCCTTCCTTCTTTCTTTCTTTCTTTCTTTCTTTCTTTCTTTCTTTCTTTCTTTCTTTCTTTCTTTCTTTCTTTCTTTCTTATTTAACTGCCAGATTTGTATTCTTAGGGTACTGGTAATAGGGATGGTATTTGGCAAACTTGGTGAGAAGATTCACTGAGTCCCTGCTCACTAAACACCACATTCTTAACATTAGTTTAGTTAAGAACTTGTTTTAGTTAAACTTGTTTTAGTTTAACTTGTTTGTTTATATTTAACTAATATATATATATATATATATATATATATATATATATATATATATATATATATATTTAATTCTGTCGAATAACATTTTCTTTTCCACTGACTTCCATAGTTCAATGGTAATGACTGCAGAGGTGGAGAGTTCAAAGATCAATCTGTGCTAAATATTTTAAGGGACTGCTATCTTCTCTTTCACAGAATTTTCATTTTTTATTTTTGCACATATGAGTGTGTGTGTGTGTGTGTGTGTGTGTGTGAGAGAGAGAGAGAGAGAGAGAGAGAGAGGAGAATAGGCATGCATGTGCTATGGTGTGCATATGAAGGTCAGAAGACAATTTTTGAGAGTCAGTTCTGTCCTTCCACTGCAGGTTCTTGGGATGGAACTCTGGTTGTCACGTTTGAGGTGAGCACTTTGGTTCATTAAGCCATTTTGTTGGCCTAGGAGCTGTGTTTTCTATAAAAACAATATATGCTTTCAGCAGTGCTATGGTCCTCAAACTTGACCATGCCTCAGCATCACTTGGAAACCTTGCAGCAACACAGATCACATGGATCTATACAGAATTCTTGAATTGGTAGGTCTGAGATGGGTCTGAGTACATCTAATGGGTTCTGTGGTTCTGAAATCGTATAAGAACCATCTATCTATCTATCTATCTATCTATCTATCTATCTATCTATCTATCATGTATCTACCAATCATCTGTCTGTCTGTCTGTCTGTGTTTAGTAACAAATACAAACACAGAAACTCAGTGGAGGCGCTTCCAATTTCTGAAATGATGCTTTTGTCTTGGTGCATGGCTTTTGGTGTATGGATGATAGATTCTAGTTGAGGGTGATCCTAAGTGTTGTCCACTTTATCCTTTGAGACAGTTTCCCCCAGAACTTGGAATTTGTCAGTTTACCTGGACTGGTTGGCCAACCAGCAAGCCCCAGGGAATCATTCTGCCTCCTGTTTCCCAGTGCTGGCCCACCTTTGTTTGCAAAGTGTGCTTCATTGGCTGAGCCACCTCACCAATCCCTTGACAGGATGTTTTTGATCCAAGGTTCCTAACTCCCCCAAGGTAGAGAGGAGAGTTTGTAAGAGGCATACCACCTCTTTTTGAGTTGCTCTTCAGTTCTCAAAGGGGCACTTAGAGTTTCTATTGTCCCAGGAAAACAACAATGGCTTCAGAGCAAATCCCAATAGTAGAACGAGGCTAATGTATCAAAGAGGACAGTCTTTTATACTTTTTTTATTTCCTTCTGAAAACATGAGAAGTATTCTTTAATTTTCATAATATAGCTCAGTATCTTTTTCACTTTTCCACTCAGTGTATTTATGAATCACAAAGAAGAGAAAAGGAAAGATTTCTAAGCTTTTTATTCAAAAGTCCCAGGTTGGGATGTATCTTCATTTGAATGGAATGCACGTCCAGGAAGCTGAGTGTCCCCTTTTTTATGCATGACTGTACACCCCCTGCCCCACTAGGTTCTGGCTTCTTAAGTACCCACTGCCTCACTAACTGCTCTGGACTTACTACCTCATTATTTATGCTGAAGGGTTTCCATGAAGGCAGTACCTAAATTTCTCAGCCACTAAATGTCTCAGCTGGACTCTCTAGCTCAGATCCTCTCTTTGAAATTTCAACAGTAAGTGAGCAAGGCAGATTGAGAAGAAGCAGGTGGAATGAACTATCTCAGCAGCTGGGTCGTGACCAAACTGTATTTATAAGCCTGTAACTCTTCATCTCTTACTCTACTTAGCCTTCCGATAGCTGCAATCAACCTTGTGAGGTGGAGGCTTAGACAGGCATTTTGGAAGCTCACAGGCAATTCAAATGCAGAGCCTGGGCTCTGACCTGGTTGCCACTCTTTAGCTTTCTTGATTCCTTTTCCTTTTCTATTCTATGTGTTCTCTAATCAGAGCTTATTTAATACTCAGACAGTGTAAGGTCACAGAAGATACATTCCTTCCTTCCTCACATCTCAGGCTCAAATAGAAGCTCAGAAGCCTGTAAATGATGCTTAAGGAACACACACATGTACACAGACTTGTATATAAACACACACACACGCACACACACACACACACACACACACACACACACACAGAAGTGGGGGGGGGCAGCCCCTGGCCTCTGGTTCCACCTAACTGCACACTGGCTAACTTCATTTCTTGTATATCATGATCCCAGGAACTTGAGACAATATGCAGGTCAAGTGTAGTCATTTTTGGAGCCTTGCCGAAGACTGGAAGCTCTCTCTCCCACCTGCAGGCCATCACTGGAGCCAGAAGTGGGTCTCTGCATCCACAGCAGACTATATTGCATCTGACATGGCTGGCATCTCTGGAATCCACCTTTCAAGTTTTCGGCAAACCATTTTCTCACTGTCCTTCACAAAGCTGACATTCTCGGCAACATGATAGGAAAGATGTCATGTCGGCTGCTCTTCAAGTTCTTGTCACCGTGGTTAGCACCAGTTCTGTCATCTCCACTCTCCTCACTGTCTCCCATCTTGAGCCATGTCACAAATAATAATACATCTGGAGTCGCATCTATCTCTTTTTCCTATTTCATTTTTTATCAAATCAAAGCTATCAAATCCAGCATTCATCCTTTGGGTTATCAGTTATATAAACTTTCTCCCCTTATCCTGGTATTTCCAAGCTAAAGATGATTCACTGATATCTTCTGGAAAATTAATTCAATAATAGCATGTACTGGGCTTGTAGTGCAAAACCATCTTGATACTTGAAATTACTAAAGCAGTACAGTTAAATCTTCATTTTGTGTCAGGAAGTGACTGACCTCTCTATTAGCTAAACTGTCACGGTACACCCTGATAAGCACCCAGATTATTAGCATTTAATTACCCCCAGGGCATGGCTCTATACATCATGTTGAAATCTGGGTTGCAAAACCTTTCAAAAGTAAGATGCCTTTTCCAAAAAGTCAGGATGAAAAATTAATTCAAAGCACACAGTGATTGATGTGATTTGGTGATTAAGTGCCAAATCCAGGTGTAAAAAGAAACATATGAATTCACCAGAAGATGAAAGAGCGTCTGGTCCACAACTCTGCATAGAACCAGCTTTCAGCCTCCAATCAGTACCAACAAGGGGTAAAACTCCAGCTGAAGAGGGAATATACTTTCATCTCCAAATGCAAATGTCCACATATGCTGGTGCAGGCACTGTAAACACGATATATTCTTTCTCTCCAAATGGATGCATGCCTGCAGACCACATTATGGATCCATGAAAATGTCCTTAAACAAGCATGATAACTGAATCTTACTTGCTACTAAATTGTTCCAGCCTAGAAACACGAGCATTTAAAGGGACAGAGCAGGACAGAGTGTCAGGCATTCCTTGCAATGCTCCCTAAATAAAACAATTACATCAGATACTCTGATAATATTCCATTTAAAAATATGTTTATAATATCTGGCAACTCTTCATTTTTATAATTTTTAGATGTTCTCCCCGAATTTGATTTGAGCGTGGAGTATTTTCCTTTGTTTCTTGGGCAGTTGATAGATATAAATTCAAGAGAGTACCAAACCACCAGCAGCCACTAAAACCAGTCACTCCCATCCTCCTGCTTGCTCCCCAAATGGCTTCTATAATCCTAGGTTAATTATAATTTATAATTAAGACCCTCATATCCCATAGCCTCTGCTTCATCGTGAATGCCAGCCCTATCCCTTTCCTCTCCTTCCCTCCCAGCTCATGCCCTTTTCTAATTATGCCCTGATGCCCTGGGGCTCAGATATGCTGCTAAAACAAATATATCAAAGTGTTTGTGTCACAAATGGCAAAACATGAAGAAAAACAAGTAGTTTCTACACAATTGCAAGTGGGCGTTGTAGCTTCTTGGGTTGGCTAATAGGAAATTTCAAAAAGAGTATTGGAGAGGGCAACGATTCCAGGAAGCTCTTTTATGACTTGGTTGCAGCTTGTTTCATCTGAAGTTATGACTCAACAATACAGAAGCTTTATTCAACCTATTTTAAGCATGGGAGTGGTTAAGAAGCTTCCCTCACTGAACAGTCACCAGGAATATAGATGCTATTGGAATGTTGGCAATAGTAAGCGAAGCTCAGGCTTGAGCTGGGTGCTGAGTGAACACAGAATCCAAAGATGACCGAAGAAATGACACAAGATATAGGAATGCATTTCACCAAGAAAGGGGCCAGAATTTCATAGATTCTCCCCTTGGAGGAATAAGAGCAGATTGATGAAGACTGAGAAGCCATGGATTTGGATTTGACATTGGAGACCCTAAGTTAGCCTTTTGGAGTGGTCACAACAGTAATGTGTGTGGGTTTTTGTTGTTGTTGCTTTTTAAAAAAAAACTGTATCACATATATGCTCAAAGTGTGTGAAATCTGCAAACAGTTTTGTACAAGTGGCTTCAGTGACTCCAGGGTGAGGAGGGCACGCTGTGGGATTTTGGGCAAGAGCTACCAACTGCACAGACTTCACAAGACTTCGTGCTGTTCCTAGCTTCCTTCAGGAAGGCAGTTACAAGGTTGTTTAAATGAAGGCAACAAGTCCAAAGAGAATTTTTCTTTGGCTATGAGAGATGCATATTTTCATTGGAAACTTATTTGGAATTTACCCTCCCCCTCTTTCTGGTTATGTGAGTATGGCTGTTTAGAACTTAGGGATGTTTCATCCAGGCACAAGGCTAATACCTGTTCAGAGTTAGATGTAAACCAGCGACCTGTTCATAAATGTATCATTTCTCTGTGTAACCTGAGACCAAGAATACAGATCACTAATTAGACTCTACCCATACCTGTTCGCTGCATAAAGCACGGTTTTCAGAGTTCTCTGTAAGGCAGATCTATACCTACATAGGTAGATACTGGCTTTGTATTTGGGAGAAGAATTAAAATGTACTAGACATAATGGTGTGTATGTGGGGTGGGGGGTAAAGAGGTGGAGATAGGGTTAAAAGAAAGAAAAAAATACGTAACTCAATGCTAGACACCAGAACACACAATAAAGCAAAACAAAACAAAATAACCACCATCTGACACTAACTGAATGAGGCAAAGACACCATAAATACACCAACTGTTCGGTCCCTGGGAGAGAAGACAAAGACCTTGACTACCGTAGTGGCATCAAAGAGAGACAGAAATGGAAATACCTGAGATAAACCTAATAGCATTGATTGGACCAGGAATTGATTTGTCATGTGCTATGAAGGAAGAGGATTCATGCATGCAATGGCTGCTCAGCTTCTGTCTTGGGCAAGCAGGTGGGTGATTTAGGGACCATGCTGGATGAATGGAGAAGAGTGAGCTCAGATTCGAACCCACAGGATGCACATAGGTTGTGAGGATGAACAGAGCCTTGACTCAAACACATCTCCCCAGATGATCTTTGGACACATTTTCAGAGATGTTTCAGAATTCGTGCCCTCTTACATCTGCCTGCAGACTCATTAATCTAGGCAGCGAGCTGTGGATTGAGGCGGTTGGCACTATGGATTTGTTAATTGCTGATACAATGTACTTTCTATGCAGGCCATATGTGAAAAGCAGCAGTGGCATTCAAGAAATGTTAAATAATAATGTAAATGAGAAAATTTTCCAATCTCAATCATAAAGGGATCCAAGGAACATTGATGCAACTTGCAATCATCGGAGCTGTTTGATTGCCTTGTCACTGTGGGACAGTGACCAAAGTGATGCTAATCTAAATGTCATCTAGAAAGAATACTAAAAATATTATGGTGAAAATTAAGTACTGCAACCTTAGGAGCTGATTTAAAAATGAGAAGATATAGCAATTTACATCTGTGGATTTTGTGATCGCCAAATGCAACCAGCTGAACACGTTCACATTTTCCTTTAGTTTGCTCGCTCTCTTTTGGGAAAATGGGTTTAGCTCTAAAGAGTTGGCCCAAACTAATATTCATTCAATTAGTCTAAAAGTTTGATATGTATGAGAATCACTTGAGTTCTTTTATTCATCATGCTTAATTATCTCATTATTAAATTTTAATAGTTCAGGTAGGAATTCCCCAGAGGACTTTTGGCTGCAAATGGGATTCAGGAATCAGAATTATTTTCATTTCCTTGCCACAAGTGGTTCAAATGTACAGTAATGAAACAGCCAAGACCTTGGCAAGATGTGATCTGCAGCCAAAATCATGGATGGAGTATATTAGAAGTGCAGATTTCTGGCTCCATGTACAATCTGCTGACTTATCTGAGGGTAGGAACACATGCACTGTATTTTGTTAGACTCTTCTTTGTGACTCATGTAAACCCCAGAGTGTGGAGACCACTGCTTTTATGGAGCAACACAAAGGAACAGGATCGATGTAAAAGAAACAGCAAAAATAACAAAGGGGAAAAAGCATATCAGCCAATCACTTGGGAGTATTATTTAAAACAAGATTCCTCTACCTCAATGCCACTGTCATTTGGGCCTGAGTGTTACTGGGTATTTAATAATACCTCCATGCCAATCAGAAATATCTCCAGACCTCACAAAAAATCTTCCTGAGGAAAAACTCACCATGTTTAGTCCTGTCAAATACACAGGAAAGCTCCCATTGGGTAGTTCTTTATATGCTAGGAAATAGGTCATAGTCCAGTGAGAGCTGCCTTTCAACAGGAACTACTTGCTCTGCTCTATGCGGATGATGCCAGGTCTAAAAGCAGCACTCTGGACAGCTGCCATGGTGGCTTCTTGAGAGACCCTTCCAGCACTTTGATCCTGACAGAAAGTTGCTGTTTTCTTGCAGGTGGCTAGGGACAGCAGAGCAAAACACAAGCAGGAATTCTGCCTCACCATCAACCTTATTCAGGAGGAAGGTGAGTGATCAGGTGGTTCGGGGGTTTTCCTTGATATTCACTAATAGCTCTGCATATTACGATGGACAGCTTTTTGCATTCTCTAGCGAGCAAAAGTTCCCAGGTGCACTTGAGGCTTCCATAAGTTCACTGCATACACAAGGCATAGAAATGGCCAGTAGATAAATGAACATTGAAACATACAGGATCCTTGCCTATGACCATCTAATTTGGACAAGTCTGTCCAGAATTGCGGCCAAGGATAGGGAGAAGAGTATAAGAAGAGACTGAGAATAGTGAATAAGTGATGTCTAAGGAGGATGGCACCACTTTTCCCAGTAAAAGAAGAGAGTATCACTGAAGGCCAACATAGAATTAGGTAGACAGAAGCTTAGAACTTCATGCCTTGAAGATGACGATGGGTGGCTCTACTAACAGCCATTGGTCTAGTGATGGGTTTTACTCTGTGCATTCTTATAACTCACTATTTCAGATAGGTTTCTTCTTAACAGATGAGTTTGGAAATGAGGAAGATTTGCTTAAGAAACTAGATCCGTAATAAATGTATGGGCCTGTTTAATGTTATGCCATCTTATTTGCCTCTTGAGTGCTAGTTTACAATTACAGAGCATACCTTTGTTTATTACGAATAACTAGTAAGGCATCAGACAACTAACTAGACACGATGACAAAACAAAAGAACAAAACACAACAACAAGAACAACAATACCCAAACCAATCTGACTCACTTCTGTTCGCTTATTACAAGGTTAGTCTTTCCAACACCAAACACCTGATGTAAATTTAGTTCCAATACACATTTTTCCATTTATAAGATGTTTTATGAAAAATTGAACGTTTGGAAGCCTTTTAAGGATTCTGGTTTAGGGGATGCATAAAGCTGTTGTTTGCAAACACGGACGTGGTAGCATGCATGCAGGGACAGGGACAGGACAAAGGGGCTGAAAACACAAGCTAACACATACATGGCTTCTTACCTTTTTTGCTCTTGACTTGGGTGGAGTTTGGACTCTTTTCTTTTTTTTGATTCTCTTCGTGGATCTTTTTTAGCCTCTGGTTCAGGAGAAGGTGGAGATTTGCCCCCTTGAAAGTCTGTGTTTGATAGTAGCCCACTAAGATGCACATGCATTTGTTGACTTTGGAGAGGGAGTGGTGGCAGGGGCATGCATAGAGGGTGGCCAACCATAGAAGAACCAAGAGCACGCACACATGCACAAACAAAAAGAAAGAAAAAGAAGGATGCATCAAAAAGCAAAGGCAAATGCATTCAAACTAAAGTAATAAGCAAAAAAAAAAGATGCAAAACGCATAAGGAAAATCAGAACTGAAAAGGAAATAAGAAATCCCAAACTGTTCCCACGACAAGATGTATAAACCTAACTGTGAATCAAGTGGCAGTCTTACAATATGAAACCCAGACAATGTGTATCATAATTCATGATGATGTTTACCAGGGAGTTTACAAAAACATTTCATTATTTTATAACACTTTCTTATTCAGTAACATATGTAGAATACAGTGTGACAACCCAGAGAATATAATGCAACTTCTCTCTCTCTCCCTCTATAAAAAATTCAATCCAAGAGGCTGTAACAGATAGTCATCAAAGTGTACATATTTATAAAAGTCCAAATTATGCATGCTCCAACCCAGGTATCAGAGTCTTTATGAGTATCTTTTATGCAAATAAAAGGTCATGTGTTGGGCTACGGAGCCATAACAATAGATGAAGATAATCTTATTGTCTGTTAAAATATTGAAAGCTACAGTGTTATTGTTATCTAGCTCTAAATGATGGAGTCGCATTTCATAAAAGTCTATCAGTACTGGAGACAGGAAAAGCACAGAACAAATCCCACAGATATTCCAGGACTGTGTGGCTTGCAAAGATGAGGAAGGCTGACACAACCCTGGCTTCAAAGCCAGGTAGTCTGGACTGGTTTCTTCCCTGACGTGGATTTCCCCCGAGTGACAACTTGTTCATCTGAGGCTTGTTTTCCAAAGCTACCCAGCTGTCTTCTGCTGCCTCCCCTGGCTATTGGCAGGGGCGCTTTGGAATATCGTAGACTTATCTTTATACTAACGTGTGTGGCTACATACATTGAGATGGTAAGCTGGCTGTGGCAGTGTGGAAATTTATTCCATGCCTCTAGAGCCAAATGGCAATGTTCTTAAATTATTTGCTTCTTTGCATTATTCAGAACATGGCTTTTTTTTCCTTTCAGGAGCTGAGCAAGGTCTAAAGAAATAGAGTACTTAGTATAGAGTCAGGAGACTTGTCATTCTGGTCTTGTTTGTGAAACCTACAAACTGAGGGAGTTGGTTAGCTTGTGATCGCCAAAGTTCTTCCCACTTCTGAGGATATATTCAAAGTGTTCCTGGCATCTTGGCTTCCAGCTTTACCTATCTTGCTTCAGCTCTAGCAATGTGCTTGGCTTCCGTCTTCACAGGACAGTAGTACATGCTGTTCCTTTTGCCTGGAGCCACTTGACTCCTACGCATGTGCATGCGTGAGTTCCCTGCTCTAGCTCCATCTCCTCAGGGAGGTTCCCCACTGCCATTCTGACACATTATCCGACTCGACTCATACTCCTTATTGAACTCTACCCAGAATTTAATTCCTTTTCTTTCTTGGTTTTTATTTTTCACCATGTGTACAAAATGCAAACCCGAGTCTCACATCAGACAAACAACCATCAAACACTCCTGAAATGAACGGTAGTATCAACAAAGGCAAAATAGCGATCAGTTTCTTACCAAATTTTGGCTGTTTTGTTGAGTTTTTTATGTTTGCAAGTATCCTCTCAACTCTATGAGAAAACTGTCATTCGCATTTTATAGACCAGGAAACTGTAATTTTGAGGATTTAATTACCAATCAAGGTCACTGATTTTTTTTTAAAGCAAAAGCAAATAAAAAACCAAAAACTCACCACCAATGATGATTACTGCCTAGACTGATTTAACTCAGGCACTCCCCTAGAAGGACTGTTTGCTATTTCTTCACAGTGGTCTAAGGAAAGGAAACTAATTTAGCATGCCTCTCTCTCCCTTTCTCCCTCTCTCCTACCCTTCTCACCCACTGTATGTATGGGTCCCCTTCCCAGTATGTATGTGTACCACTGGGTAAATAGGGATAGATGGTGAGTTAAGGTCAATCTTTCAGACAGAACTAGTTACAAACCACTGGCAGTTTCTTTTGAATCCTTTAGAAACAGCTCCAGACTCATGCGTACCTGTTACCATGGACATGGGATGCGCAGAAGGCAAAGCTGTAGTGAAGAAGCGTGGGGTCGATCATGGCGCCATTTTCTGCCCGCTCCAGCAAGTCTCTAAGGTAGCAGAGGTGGCGATGACATCCTCGGACTCCATTTCGAGCACAATACTCGTCTAATACAAACACCTGACCAGGACTGAACCAGCCCTGTAGGGAAATAAAGGAGAGGCTTTCTTTTAAATACAGGTTGCTTTCTGGAGAGCTGCTAATATCAGCAGAGGCTAGATGAAGGAACTGATAAACAGCCAATGTTAACTCTTTTGATTGCAGGTGGGTAAGTTAACTGAATTCAGGGATGCCATGGGATTTCAATGTTATTGTTAGAGCTGTATCAGCAAGCAGCATGCTTCTAGGAAAAGAGAATAACCAGGGCTCCAACATGTACTTGAGGGGGTGAAGCTGGGGCAGAGTCTGGCAAGGGAAAATTGTGATATAAATGGATATAAATGCCTTCAGTTGGTAGACAACTTGTGCTTGACAAATAGCTTTCAGCTGAGCCTTCTAGTAAGCCAGTGAGGCAGACAAGACAGGCACAGAGTCTGGATCAGAAAGCTGCAACACACACCAGACTCAGCCCAGCTTCTACTCTGGATCCTTATGTTTCCCTGTCTCAGGGCGTAAAGGAAAATTTAAGCTGGTTTACACATAGACTAAACTTTGTAAATTGTTACACCTTAGAAGAATTTTTCAGTGCATTTTCAAATGAAGGTAATAACATACTATTCCTAAGAGTTAGAGTAAGTACGTTTTCCAAGGATTCAACTGAACAAAAGAGAGGTTTCTCATGACTGCATTTATAGTTCTGCCCTACCCCCTGCAATTACTTGTTTTCCTGTTTATATTTGCTCACCATGAGACCAGCCAAACTTTGCTGTAAAAGAGAATCCAGATGGAGTATCTGATAATAATTCAGTGGCGTGATGGCTAGAAACCAGGGCTTTTCTTATGTAATTCGAAAGACAGGTCCTTAGAAAGGCCAAGTGACTTGGCATTGAGGGTCAGTATGGATAGAGTCTAAAATCAAACCATATTGTCTCATTTCCTTGCTATCTGAAGCAACAAATAAACCAGTCTGGGAGGCAGTTTCTAGATCGGACATTGGGCTCTTTTAAACAAACTTCATTTTTCTTTGAAGATCTCCTATGAGTTGTTTTTTGAGTATTACTGCAGCTTGGGTGGAAGGGATGAGAGGAGATGGTGATGTGGAGCAGGGAGAGGCCAAGGGAGTTTGGGAGGGAGGACTTTGCAATGCTCTCCTCATGTATTAGGATCTGGGGATCTTCAACTGGCAACATGCAGCTCAGTGATGCATCCAACGAAACACGGCATCTTTCCTATTTCAAATTATAAGTTCCTGCAGAGGGCGGGAGAGTAGTTGAGGCAGTGGGCTGCCCCTATAGGCAACTTCTTTGCCACTCCATCTGCTACCCCAAATGCTAAATCTTAGAGACAACACTGCTGTGAAAGATTAAAATATATTTTCTACGACTCAGATGACACCAAGTCTTTTGTAGATGCCAAAATAGCTGCTTTGAAAAGAGTTGAAGAAATATCAATTAGGAACTGAGTCGAAGACACAGAAAAATTTATGTATCCCTGCTGGTCGGTCTCCAAAACCAACTGAAAAAAAAAAGACTGTACTAATGAGAAAAATGGAATAGAAAGATAGGGGATAAGGTCCTTTACATTTCTGTTATTTTCTGAAACTCTGGCCTTAATTAATAGATTCAGGTGTATAAACAGGAAAGGGAGTTGCTCTGGATCACTCACAATTATTGTTTTTAAATTTGGACTATATAGTTAAGCCTAGAGTGACTAATGGGAAACAAGCATCAGCCTGTTATTTCTGGTTAAATCTTTAGAGGGCATTCATTAATTCTCCTTTGTGGTAAATTTCAGAATGAAAAAAAAATGTTTTCAAACACTGATGCGAACAAAATTTGTAAAGGTGAAAACGTCTCCAAGTGTAAACATGTCTCAAAGTGTTCATCAGGTGAGAAGAATTCCTGCAGGAAGGGTGGCTACGCTGAAGCACACCTCACGAATTCATAAATGTAATTAGAGATGCATAATAGTAGGAAATCTATTTGAGAAAAATGGACTTGAGATGCAAGGTAAGTTTCTTTTTTATTTGTTTGCTTTGTTTTTGTTTTTTAAGTCAATGTAGTGTTCCTTTCCAACTTGGCAAAGAGTCTCCAAAGATGAGATTCTAAATGAGATAATGTGTCACTGTGAGCCATAGATTAATAAATTATCTCACAGAATCCCACTTCTATTTTTAAGATGATTTTAACCTCTTTAAAAAACACACTATATTTTCAAGCAGCAAAAAAAGGGAATTTAAAATAATCATTCAGAATAAGGGTTTATGCTAATGTAATTTAATTATATAATATTAATGTTACATAAATATATTAACTTCCATGTTTGAAGTCAAGGAGAAGAATTGCTCTCTGCATAAAATAGTTTGATCACCCCCCCTCCTCCTTTTCTGTCTACAAAGTGGGATTAGTAATATTTAAGCTTAAGAAATAAATTCGTCATTTAGAATCTGAAGACAGAAACGAACTGAATCTTTGTCATGGTTTGGGGCTTGATAGTTTTAAATTAAAAATGTGTTTTCAAAAATCTAGTAAATACGTAACAGTCTTTAAGCTGAACTAATTTGACTGAGGGTTTAAAATGGGATTTCAGGGAATGTAAAAACCCTGCTGGGTGGCGGAGCTTCTAAATGCCTACTGCACCTTTAAAATTTTCCTTCAAGGGTAAAGACGGTTCTGAGTATGAGAGAAAAGGTGCCACCCAAATAAGCAAGCCCAAGTCCATTAAACTTATGGCAGTGGAGCGTATTAGAAACTGTCTCGATCTTTATAAGTGACAGAAGCACTGTATCCCTTAATGAGCTAAGAGCACCAGGTACAAGATAGAGAGGGTATCTACAGCAATCAGGCAATTTTTATAAGTTCATCATGAGCAGGTGCCAAGCTCAACCACCTTCTTAGGAAGATTTTTCACGTAGCAGCTGAAAAGGGAGAAGCTAAGATGGGGTGGCTGGGGAATTGGCTATACCTCTCATGAGCACTTCCTCTAACTCACATCGACTCTTGAGTAAATAAAACTACTGCCACATTAAAGACGTGCTTATAATTGTTAAAGGGGTTTTGCAGGGAGTGGGTAGAGTTCTGACATAAAGGTAGAGGGATATTTGATTTTTTTTTTTTCAAAGAAATGTCATGTTGCAATTGCTGTACATCAAAGGATATACTTGCCAGGCAAGAATAGGAATCATTTAGTCTGTGATCCAAAGTCAGCCGCTGCACCATCTCAAAGAGGGAAGCGTGGTCAAAGTTACAGGGGTTGGAAGAGATAAATTCATCCATACCATGCTTCTGAGCTCTATCTGCGTCTGTTCATTTACACATGTGGAGAGAGACACAATTTAGAGAAACACATCACAGGTTTTTTTGACATTTCAGATTTACAGGATTCACTAGGCATTGCGAACATCAGCTGCCTCCCTGCTGCCCCCCCACAGCCCCCGAGATCGTCTTTGACCCCTCCGCCCCCCCATTGTCAACTTGCATCACTTACTGGTAAGTTTATTGCATTTAGGCAAATATATATTGGCATCAACATGTTTATTAAATGATCACAATTCCAGTGCTTCGTGTTGCTCTTTAAACCATGCATGAGACCGTAACTTCGCCTGCATCTCACCGAACACTGAAAGCAGATCGGATCTTTGCTGATAGCAGTCTAGCTAGGTTTGCGAGTTCGTAACAGGCTCTGCCATTCCAGCGGTTGTGTCTAGAGTAATTTCTCTGTGCTTATTGGACTTATCTGGGGAAAGGCTTATGCTGGTTTTCAGCAGAGTGACAATATTTGTGTCATCCCCTTCCAAATTCTCATTGCCAATTTGGTGTCACAAAAGGTTTGATTCCCAATCCTCCAAAATTAAGAGTTTTTTTTTTAATTTAAATTTAAGATTTTCAGTGAAACTGGGAGAATAAGTTAAGTGGGGATTTAGTGTTGGATAGGCAAGGACGTTGCCTGTGGGGCACATACTCCATCAGTAAACAGAAACTACCCTGTGAGGGCTTCGGTCTGCCACTTATTGTGAGTTAATAGTCTCCATATATTCACACTTTTCCTTACAGGGTGAAGGCTGTAGGCAAAACCTCCTAAGGGCTAACTAATTAATCTCAACATGTGTAACTAAAATAGACTATCCTTAGCTGGCAAAATAACTCAGAGAATTTAGCTCAAGTGCCACTAAGAAAAATCCTCAAAAGGTAGGAACGGAGGTCTTTTTTTTCATGGTAAAGAGATCTGCTCAGTCGATCCCATCTCTCCCTCTCCTGATATCCAACTACGATAAGGTGGAATCTCAGAGGGAATCGAGCAAGATTTTATTCATCTTTTTGAATGCAACATTTTACTGGGATGCAGGGACCTGCCAGGAGCCAGCAGAGCAATCAGGGCAAAGGAAACTTGATTTCTGACTTGAGAGGGTGTTTGAATAATATTTTCCTATGTGGCCTCTGTCCCAGGAAGGTTTTATTTATTTTTTCTTTTTTTCTTTTTTTCCCTTGCTCAGGGTATGGCTGTGAGCTCGTTTTGTGGTAGCGGTGGGACTTTAACACCCTGATTTCTCAGTGACTTCAGCTATCGTTCGAACAACACTGTGCAGCTTGTCAGCTCCTATCCTTTTTAAAATCTTGGGCGTTTTGCAGAGGAGTAGTGAGTGGTCAGTGTTTGCTTAAGATGTATTGTTTATGCCCAAGACACACAAAAGCAATGTCTCGAGAAGGCAAGTGGTAAAATAGTATCTTAACAGACAAATTGTCCATTAAAATGATAAACAAAGGCCTTGGGAAGAGATACTATCTGTGCAGAAATTACATTAGAGGATCTATCAGAACACTCCTTGCCGTGGTAACGGTCTCAGACTCATCCTTAGGGAAGGGCTTTGAAGCTGAGCTTGCTGTATGACCTAGTGGCTTTCTTTTGCTTTGATTGCTAAGCTTCAGGACCCTTGGGACCTTGCAGCTTGCAGGGAAAGCCGGCTCTTTCTGGATATGGAAGTGCTACTTGTGGCCCAAGGCAAGGAAGTATCTTCCACTTTCTCCTACTCAGGATTCCTGCTGGGAGGAAGCCCCTTACAACAATTGGACCACCGTTCTCTAGCTCCTACCACAGACACTGCCCTCACCATCTATCCTGTGACTCCCAGGTAGATTAATTCAGGAAGAAGAGAGTGTGTGGGTGCTTGAATTGCTCATCCTGTTACATCCTCATGGAGAGCCACACCCACCCCCTGCCTCCCAGATTTATCAGGCAGCTTGGCTAGCTTCAGAGCCTTGCTCTTGGATTTCTCAACAGAGGCTGTACACTGACAAATTGGCCAAGGCCTTACTTTGCCAGTTTGGCTCACCTAGTTTTATCACTCTTCAGTTATGATGGTACAACCCCGGTCAGTCAGCTTGGGGAGGAGGGAGCTCTTTTAAGTATGGCATGGACTTCAAATGTACTTTTAGTTGTTGGAGCCTCTAGAATACTTTGCTGTTGACCTGTTTTGTTTTTCTGGCCCCTCAGGAAATGGTCTGAAGAGACAATTTGGCCCTCTAGGGAGATCTGGACACAGCCAGCCTCCCTGTCTCGAGCTGTCACAGGGCCTCTATGAATCTAGCTGGCTGTGCTGATTGCTGGCGCTGGTTGAGAGTACATCTTGAGAGTTTCCTTCTCTACTGACAGTCTTAAGCAGGCTTATAGAAAAATATGAGTAAAGTCAGCGGTTTCCTCTTTTCAACAGTAACCATAAAAATAAAACATCTTTTTCCCCCTTCATGGCTCTTCTTCCATCTACATGAAGAATGATCCAGAACTGAAATTTATTAGAGTGTGTGTGTGTGTGTGTGTATGTGTGCACGCGCGCGCGTGTGTGTAGGTAACAGGTTAACACTGATTATCTTTCTAAATGGCTCTTAACTTTATTTGTTTTGACCTTACAAGCTGTTAAAAATATTGCATGGATTTCAAGTACCATACTTTTTACTTGTTTAAATCTCTTGAATACTTTATTATTGATCTGTTTTGCTTTTCTGGCCCCTCAGGATATGGTTTGAAGAGAAAGTTTGGCCCTCTAGGGAGACCTGGACACAGACAACCGGATGCAGAAAAAGTCTCTCACTAAATATGGAGCTCATTGAGTCAGCAAGACTGGCTCACCAGCATGTGTCAGGAATCTTCCTACCACTGCCTTCCCAGCACTGGATGTGACTAGCTTCTCTGTGTGTCCTGAGGATCCGAACTCAGAATGGCCAGTACTTTACTGATTAAGTAATCTCTCCAGCATCTGGCCTCCATTTTAAAATAATTGTCATGTGCTGGTGGGATTGGTTATCTCTAAGCCTTGGTTTCCATGTGTGACAGATGAGTTGACATTTCTGTTTCTTTTCTGCCATCTTTGACTGCAGTTTAGTGATCTTTAGGATTCTTGATCTGTAGGATTCTGTACATGAGGGATGGGGCACAATGGTGTGAGCTCTAGTAAGATATCACTACCATCCACTCAGATGTAGACTCATTATCTTAATTGTTATTATAACTCAAGAATTCTTATATGGTGCCTGATTCTTGGGACTAGTTTGAATAGTTTCCCCAAGCTTATACTATGAAAAGAAAGAAAAAAAAACACCAATGAGCTGGGAATGATAACTTGAAGTATCAGCTCAATACATCTGAGTTTTAAAGAGGGATTCTAGGATTTTCTGTTTTCTGCTATACTCCCGGTATTCAGCAAAGAATGCAGAATACAGAGAGTATGTGGTACATACTTGTTAAAATACTGAGTTTATTTCATCAAAATAAGTAACACGTTTTCAGTGTTTTCTAATTATTCTAAAATTACATTTATTAAATATTTTTTTATGTCTTATGTGTGTTCATCCATGTGTACTTGCGCACATGTGTAAATGTCGACCATGGCATGCATATTGAATTTAAAAGCCAACTCTTGAGTCTTTCCTTTCATCATGTGAGTTCTAGGGATCAAAGCCAGGTTGTCAGGCTTAGCAGCAATCACCTTTATACACTGAGCCATCCCTCAGGCCTGGTGTCTTCTAGTTCTTGATCTTAGAAATACTCTTGGACTATGCTCACAGTTTATCTGTTAGTTAGAAGAGCAGAGAGTTTAGCAGGAGACTGGGATGGAATTTATAATAACTATATTTAAGGCTGAAATACCAATTGTGTGATATGAGTCATATGTGAATGTTTAATGTTCCATCGATCCCTGACCTTAGTATTTACAGATCATGAAATAGAGCTGTTGATAGGATGTAATAACTGGCCAGAAAGGCACCTGCCATGTAGTAAACCTTCAGTAGTTGTCTAGGAGTAAATGGGCAGACTTCATATGCCTACAAAGCTGTAAGTGAACCAGAGATGCCTCCGTATTTATAGCTAATGCTGCATATCTTCCTGCTTGTTTATATTGTCTTAGGAAAGTATCAACCCATCCTGGTCTCTCCACTTTATAATTCTTCCCTATCCCTACATAACTAATTCCTTCACTCGGCCTGGCTTTTCTAGGCCATGTTCTAATTACTCTGGTGTCAGACCACAAACAGCAGAATCTCTGAGCAGGTAATCTGCTCCTTGAGAGCGTTCTCTGATCTGTTATTTCCTTGCTAGCCCCTGCAGGAACCAGATCCTTAGCAGGTGGCTATCAACTGAACGAATGATTGTGATACCTCCATCCTAGGCAGGTCCCCACTAGCTTTATTAAGGAGACACACACATGGGAATTCAGATGGCATCTCACAAATTCAAAAGTGGGAACATGTGGTCTTAGGAAAAATCTTATAGAAGGAAACAGAATTCTAGGTGCAGGTGTCTTTGGATACCATTCAGATTGTCTGCTTGTGTCTCCATACATGTCTAGGACCATATGCATTACATATGTTGTCTATTTTAAAATAAAACACTGCAGTGGTCCAGCTGTTCTAAATTCTGTTTCAAAGAACTTGTGGGCGCTTCCCAAGCAACACCATATAATCATTCTTACACTGCCCCAGTCTGTTCTCTTACAGCGCTGAACACAGAAAAACAAATGCGCTTTGCAACTCCCTTTCCCTTTGTGCAAACAATGAGAACTGGTGGGTTAAAGAAAAAGGGAACTCCAATGTCAATGTCACCAGGGGAAAAGAGCCCAGAGAAAAAGTTCTAGCGAGTTGCTTCCTGAACTCAGGACACTGGGGTCACTTCCCCTGCATGTGTCAGAGAATGAAAATGAATTCCAATGTTAGGTTGAGCAAAATAGCATCATCAGGAGGACAATGAAGCTTTGTGAAACCCCAGTGCTGTTCTGTTCAGAATGCTGCTTGCTTTGGTTGATACATTTTACCAACTTTGTTGTTGTAATTATTAATGTGAAATAATGTGAAAAATATCTGAGATTTAGTAGATTTCAAAATTAACTTCAACCTTTCCCAGACTTGGCTTCAGGAAGTTATCTCCAAGTCCTTATTGGTCTGTGAGGGTTTGGAGGATGCTGAGAGTAGGCCATGTGGTTTTGTAGGCTATTTGGCTAGGGCGTAATCCACACCTTTCAAATGATGCTGGCCGTCTGACCTGTGAAGTTTAATTGTGTAATGGTGTTTAAAGTCATTTGTTGTATGGCATAGGAGATAGGCTTCAAGTTATGAAGAATGTTAAGAATCGTAAATCCTATCATTGGTGCTCATTACACAGAGACAGGGTGAGGGACTCATGCTTACGATAAGCAGGTGTGTATAGTCATCAAAACTTTACCTGAGGTTGGCTAGAAACAACTGTGCTTCGACACTAAGGAATTTTTTTTGTAAAAAATACTGTTTCCTTCAGTTCTATCATTTTATGGACTTTATAGCCTTATTTAATCTCCTTTATTGAAATTCACGTGACTAGTCCCCAAGAGACTACCTGACATTTATGTTACTCCTTAGGTGGTTCTGATGTTTGGGCTCAGTTCAAGGTTGATATTGTCTTTTTGAAATCTGATGTGACTAGAAAAATATGTAATAGTTTTTCTTAATACCTTCTATTATTAGAAAGCATATTTATGTGATCTTATTTTAGAAAACTATATTTTAGGTACATTTCAGTGTATACCAAATAAATACAATTTGCTTGAATGGATAATGTAGCTTTTAAATTTTAAATTTTACCCCCCCCCCCACACACACACAATTATCACAACAGCTCAGGGATTAAAAATAAAAAGGTAAATAAATATTTTTATTTTGTAATGTTATGCTTTGGAACTTTATGTGAAAACGAGAAAGAATCCTACTGTTAAACATAATTCTGATAGCTTACTAATACATTGTCTAAGAGGGCTCTTTTATCTCAGGAAACTATTCTGTGACAAAGCAGCAATAGCTGTTTTATTTCTGAAATTTAGAGCACACTCGGGACGCTTGTTGCTCCGGATAGGTGCTGGAGGCAAGTGAATAGCTAATGTAACTCGAAAGTCATCTGTGAACTCAAACTGTAAATTAAAAGGTGACTTTGTGCCCTTCTTATATTGCAAATGTGTGCATGTCATATCTGCTTGACAGTGCGGGAGTGAATGTATGCTCTGGACAGTAACGAACAATGACAGTCGTCAGCCTCATCAGAAGACATGACATCAAGAACTGACAATGACTGGTGGCAGCCGGCTGTTTACAGATCTTTCTAGAAGTGCTTTCTTGCTATAGTCACGGAACTAGGGAATGTTGTGCCTTGCCTGAGCTGTGCACAGCACGAGACTGGCCCTCCCATGCCTGCTGCCCTGAGGTACGTTGTGGACCTCTTGTCTAGGAAACGACTTCACTTCTTGGTGTCTCTTACTAGAGCAATCTAATGTGAATGGCTGGGAGAAGATGGTGTCTTTGGAGGTCAAGGGTCACATGGTATTTTAAAACCACTATAGTAAAACACCCAAAAGGGCAAACATGAACAATATTTCAGGGCTGACTTACTCTAGTTCTTTGAAAGACAGTAGCTGTGAGTAAAAATCATATCGCAACAGAGATTATTGTTTTAATCAATAATCTAAAGCCAAAATAATGTTTTGTAATTTTCCCTATTGCAATTACTACATTTTCAATGAATTGTCTTATTATCATTATTTATATTTTCAGTTAATTTTATATTTCTTATTATAGAAGCAGAGATAAATGTTTTATACTTAATTAATAATGTATCTTCCTGATATGATAATACTCAAGCAATTAGGTAACAATTTGTTAAATATTAGTAAATAAAAATAAATTTTCATTTAATTTATTTTCTTTATATTGGATTATGGTGTGTGGAAATATTTGAACCTCACTTACTATAGAGTACTTTTAAAAAGCCATTTACTCTTAACAATAAGACAAGTAATTTGTAGTGTGGTGGGGGTCATACAAATTACATGGATGCTGAATTCATTCTTTGGTATTGCATTCTTGAAATGTAGCAATTGCAAGTTGACAATAGAAGAAGATGTAGCAAAAACTCTCATAAAATAAAACTATAAGAAATAAGGCAAATGACTATTAGAAAATCTACTAGGACAGCAATGCATTGTGCAAATACATGTCAATTCGCTCAGAACAGAATCAGTCCTCTAGACATTCGCCCTCTCATTCTAGAAACTAAAGTAGAACAAAGTCCTACATTCCCACTAACTTCCCCCTCTCCAGTAAGCTGCCAAGATGCCTCATCAGACATTCAAAAGAAAGGAAAGTCAAGTTAAGTATCTTCTGGGAGTGGTAGAAAATATCTGTCTGCTAGCCAGGGGTACATGTATGCAAAATAAAAGAGAAAGAAAGGGAGGAAAAGCAAATTAAAATAAAACAACCAAACCAAAAAAATAATAATGATAATAAGAAGAAAAAGCTACTGTTAAATGATCAGGAGGAATGGTATGACCTAAAGTTTTCTAAATTAGCATTCAGATAACTCAAATACATATTTGCCTGCTCTCTTGACCAAGTTGTCTAGCTCTCTCTAATGTTACATCTTCTCGCAACACACTACATGTAGACAGCTTGATCCTATATGAATAAAGAAATTGTAAACTCTCTTTTGTTAAAAGTAGAATAGAGAAAGATTTTCCTAAAGTTTTAAAGTATCATTTTTCTGTTTCTTAGAGGTTTATATTTAGAAAAATTAATAGAAATACAAATGAAGTTGATCAAGTTATTGTTGTCATTGTTCCTGGGGGAGGAGCAGAATGATGGAGAGTTCAAAATCCTCCTGGGCACTGTGAGATCCTGGACCAAAACCCTTTGTGAATAAAGTATATGAGCTCATTCATGTCTTTAACTTGTCATTGTTGTGTACAGACCATGTTTTACAGCTCTGCTTTCAAAATCAATCCTCAATGGGTTTTATTTGAGGATATGCCAGTAAACCAAGTTGAATATATTCTCTAAGGCTCAAATAATTTATTGATCATAGTTTGCGATGTCAAATATTGCTGTTAAGATCAATGGATTTCCTACCTCATCTTTCTATCTGCTACTGTATCCATGGTTGCACCATTCGTAGCTGACCATTCTATCTTTTGAATGGGGAAGGGGGACCAACAACAATAACAACAACACATCATTGTGTCAAAGTGCAAAATGATCTGTTTTCAGGCATTGAGCAGTCAGGTAACTGTGGATTCCATGAAACAGTGGCATTGTTGGCCATTTCGTTGTGATATTAATCAATATTCTTGGAATGAAAAACATCAGAAGTTCCTGGTTGGCTTTACTCAAAAGTTCATTTGATGCCAATATGAAAGCCAAGGAGAGGAGGCAATTATGCACACATGACATGCATCCTAGCTTCAGTATGGAAGCTTACGTTTCAAACCTAAGGTCAGGAAAATCACACGAGAGTTGTGCTACAAAGTCTAAACATGAGGGAGATTGAAGAGGAGAGAGGAAGCACATTGCAGGTGTCAGATAATCGAGTCAGATTATCTGAACTGTGCTAGCTATGGGGGAGCACTTACCCTTCAGTCCAGCTAGAAGTTAGCAGGGTAAGAAGGAACAAACCAGAATAACATAAAGACTAGCAACAAGGCTCAGGAAAGCAGACAGGAGTACTAACCTAGCAGCTACAGTTCTTGGGTCTGAGCAAAGATTGAACGAGAAAACTTAAAATGAAACAAAATGACAACAACAACAACAGAAATCAACCTCCCCCAAACCAGTCGTATTCAAAACCCCTCTAACTGTTGAAGATTATCTCAGTGGTGATAAAAATAGAGCAGTTCTAAGCAACATCAACTCTGGGGTGCGTGAGGTAGTTAACAGTTGTTAGTTGAGAAATAGACATTAAAACAAGTAAATGCAAGCACTATATGCAGCAATCATTGACCAAATGGCAAAGCTTAACACGCCTTCTTTTCCCACCCCACGCCAAATGAGCACTAGATTACTTCTCTGTAGGATTTCTCTCATACCCACCGACAGGGATAAGATGTCTGTGAGTAGCCACTCGGCACAGTGAACTGTGGCAATACTTAATTCCAGATTTGGGCATATCCAAAATGTGTATTAATGGCCTTAGAAATTGGAGAATTACAAGTATTTGTTCAAAAAAAATTGTGGAACTAGGTACCAACTCATAAAAACATAACTAAAATGAAAAAAAATAAATCAACAGCACACATACAAAATAAAAACCACAGAAGAACAAAAGGTTTGAAAGGCTGATGGAACCCTCCCCAGATCTTTGCAGTCACAAACAATGAAAAGCAGGATCTATTTTTCCCAGTTTTTCCAATTCCATATAAATACTCCACTCCACTCTTTCTTAGACGTGTCTTTTCATTTTGCAATTGAACTTTTGAAATTGAAAAAAAAATGCCAACTGCCCCCAAAAAGTCAATTAAACTGAATTTGGAAACATCCCAAAATACAGGTACTCTCAACTCTCCCAAACTGCAAAATGTCCCATTCCCAGGATTCCTCAGAACAGACAGCGACAGGACAAGATTGGAGTGTTTCTTATTTTTTCCCCTCTGTGCCCCAAACATTCCTATGTGGCTTCCCTTTTCTATGTAGCTTCTGTCAGCTGTGTAAATACTAATGCAGCAATTACCAAGTGAAGTCATGGAAAAGTCATTAAGACCATCCATTGACAAGAATGGGAAGTGCTTTGAACAAATACTCAGAACCAAGATTTAATTAGGCGTGTGCACAGTCAAGTATGTAGCAATGACCCTGACCTTTTGGAACTTAAGGAAACCTTTTTAAAATGCAATACTTGATTTTCTTTTTCTTTCTCTTGTTTTTAAATCTTTTCTTCCTTTCCTTTTTTGTTTCTAGCTAGAAAAATCTGTGCTTTTGTTCTTTCTTGTGAATGACCAAGGTTTGCTATTTAGAACTACACTGGGATTGATACTTCCTTTCCCCTACTTTGTATCCCTCAGTGACCACCATAGCTCAGTTTGCCCTGTACTGAGGAGATTCAGGCACATAAGGGTGGGTTTTCCATACAGAAGGCTTTACCTGTTTGATGGTTTTGATTTAAGACAATGCAGGCAGCCGTGACTGTGACCACACTGTAGCAAGTTCCATTAAGACCTATGAGCCCCACTCAAAGCCATACTTCTCTGTGTGTGCTTGCCAGGCACAATTGTCTGTGACACCACTGAATGCAGAACCCTCATCTCCTTTCTGATCTTTCCCGTGGGTTTCTTTATTCTTAACTGCAAATGTTCAGGATGTCAAGGAGCTGTTTACATCTTCACTGGCTTCCTATGCTGGCTTCTAAGTTTGGGGAACAGAAGTATCCTGGGGGCACTGTGGTTGTAATAAACAGTCTAAAGTAGCATGGGGTCTCTGCTTCAGATGCAGCAAAGCAACAGTGGCGGCATGGAGATCAGTATTACTGGGTGACATTAATCATGGGGACATGATGCACATCTGGGAAGACTGGGCAGTGCACAATTAAATGAGTGCCATTCACATTATTGTCTGTGAGAAAGGAGGCTCCTGTAGTGGGTAATTGGAATGGCTCGATGGGGCCACCTTGTTCTTTGAGAAGGCACCTGACACTCTCTGAAGGTCTTTCCCTTCCGTGCAGAGTTTAAAGGGTCAGTAGGGTCAGAAGGTGAACTACCCAAGGTTCTGATCATTTTATAGCCACATGCTATCACATTTGTTTTGGCCTCCTCGTATAATCTATACTATAGAATCTACAAAGGTGATCTTATCCTCCAATTCTACCTTTCAGGATTTTGCTGCATGAAATATCTAAGATATTTCAAATAGGGTTGTTACAAGTATTAAGTCACTGAGCTTTCAGTTGAATACAATCTGCGGGTTTGCAAGGACCTTCACTTCATCTTTAGAATGAAATAAATCCTGTCTGTATGGGCAACTCTCTACCTTTGGCCTTCATGTATTTCCATGAAAGGCGATATCCATCTTCAACAGCTTCTATCATGGGTCTTCTAAATTCCTTTGTGGGGCTGATGCTAGGATCTAAGGACATGCTCCAAGTATATGCTCTATTGCTGAGGGACACTCCCACCATTTCTCCACTCAGTTTTACCCCTAGTTGTCCTTTCTCTTTCCTCTATTAGTGAAGAAATGTAGGGCCAAGCACAAGCCAAGCAGCCATTTCTCACTGTGGGTGGATAGCAGAAGAGACATGAGATGTAGTGAAATGATCTTGGGAGAATTGGAGACCATTTGGAAAGAAGAGAATTTTCCAAATATCACTTGAAATAGATCTTTCATGAAGTTGATTTGATGGTGATAATTAGGATTTTTTTCTCATACAAAGAGAATGCAGAAGGGTATGGTGGGTAATGTTATTTCCAGATGTGCTAACCAGAGGCTATCAGGCAGTGAGAGAGGAGGACCTGTCACACTTTATAGATGCCTTTTATTTAGACATTAAATAAATACTGGATATGCCTATGTCAGTCAAGATCTTAGAGCAGGCAACTCAAGGGTAGTCACTGCAGGGCTATCCCCTCAACTCTAGCTTCAGCCTCATGTGTTCCTTAGTCTTTCATGATTTTCTGTGTGGAAGGCCACCTTGTGGAATTGTACATCAGGTTCCACCAAAGAACACATCTTTCTTTAAGAAATCATTGATACGGAACTGGGGGTTCCAATGAGTAGAGTTTGCCTTCCCCCAAAACCCCACACCTTTATCAGATGGAAATGTTCACAGCAGTGGGACTCATTGAAAATGTAATTTCCCTCTATAGATTTTATAGCTGCAAAATCATTACATACACACTCAGGTTTGGCTCTAGAGCAACAGTGGAGCCCTGAGCAAGTACTCCTGGGAAGCACAGTCTCTGCTTTGGGCTGTTCTTGAAGGGACCTCTGGTCTCATGTCCACGCCTCCTAGAGCTGGGAACCATCGCCTTAGCATTTGGACTTAAACTCTAAGAAGGCTTCCTTGACTGTCTATTTGCCTAATATCCTCTTGATCTGGTCACTCACCACCTTGTGATATTTGCCATGATATCTGTCAGTATGTGAAATGGTCGGCTTTGAGGGAGGCTGAATTGGGGTAACTTGAATATTTCCTGGGATGCAGATGCTGTAAGAGGAAGAGTGTCTCATGTGACTTCCTCATTAATATGTCTCCTTGCTAGACAAGTGCTCAGTGACCTATGCTGAAAGAGGGAGCCTCGTACTAAAATAAGACACCACCATGACAGTTCCGTGGATGAACACACACTTTAGTTATCCCTAGACAAAGCTGAAGATCTCTGTGCAGAATAAACAATGAGTCTGCAGATCTCTGACTTTATTTTTTTTTTTTGTTTTCTTAAAATAAAAATCTAGCTTTGGCTTTCACCGTATCCTGGGTTTTAGAAGTATTGGGAGATTTGGGGCCAAAAGTGGCAAGACAAAAAGTACAGAGAAACAGAGGCAGAGGATTGCAGATGAACTGGGGCTGCAGGGGACTGCAGATGAACTGGGGCTGCAGGGGACAGCAGATGAAGTGGGGCTGCCTTTGGGGCTCTGATATCTCTGCTCAGAATGTGATTTTAGGTACCATTTTTTTTTTCCCCACTGCATGTGATAATGTCATCATTTATTTTTAAATGGTTCTAAATTGCAGATTTAAGTTTATTTCAAATCATCCCTATTTTTAAATTCCTTTTAATAGGAGGAGGCGAAGCACCGATATACGGAATCTACTATATTTGAGGGACTCAAACAAATACGCATTTGGCTGTGAATTCCAAACTCTCGGCAAAAATCAAAAGATAGGCATAGATATAAAATATGCATTCCTTTGTTTAGTCCTTGGTAGAGAATGTCAAGTATTGCACTTTAAAATTACTTTCATCTAAGATTTTGCCCCAAGTTTCACCCTGCATTAGCTACATGCCCCTAGCAAATGTGATTTTAGAATCTTACATATAAAAGCAACTCATTTTTCTCATTCAACTTTGGAAGACTTACTTTACAGAACTATTATTATTTTTTTTTTAAGAAATAGCATATGTACTTACAAAACTGCGAGATGGGGGCATCCAGCTGAGGCACGTTTCCGCCCTTGGCGTTGAGCTTCTGCACCTGGGTTGGGGGCACAGGTTTGTGCGACTGCCCAGTGGCCCTGTACATAGCTTGGACCCACAAGATTCGATCTTGTTCATCATCACTTGCAAATATCACTGTGTCTCCTTCTTTGACTGCATTGAAGAAGGCTCGGCCACCCTCCAAACCTGCAAGGAAATAAAGAGCACTATCTAAGCTGAGCTGTGAGAATATCAACAGGGAGCAGTCTCTAGCAAGCAATTTCTACTGCTTTTCTTTGGGCCAGAATTGGGAGGAGCAATTTATCTGACTTCTGGATGGGATGACTGTAAATGACTTGGCCACTGAGTGAGACCAGGTATTTAAGAAGCATTTTAAGGCTGGCTCATATCTCTTTCTTTGTCTTGCCAGTGACAATACATCAAACAACCACATTAAACACCTGCTTATAAACACAGTTCTTCCCTAAATCATCATCATCACCACCAGCACTACCATCATCAAAAGCAGCATCACGACCAACATCAGCATCACCATCAGCACCACTGTCACAACAACCACTTCTCTTGGCCCCTTCTCCTTTCAGCTACTGTCCTGTGGTTCTTCTCTTTACAGTGAAAAGAACATATCTACTAAGGCTTCTCTGTCACTTCTGCACATGTGACATACCTAGGCATTTTGATCAAGTGCAGTTTCTGATCCCAGTTTCTGTTTGTAGTGAAGCCTGAGACCCTGAGCTTCCAACAAGCTCTCTGAAAATGCTGATGCTATCAATCAGAGAATCATCACTGGGCAGCAAGAAGCCCTCTCCATTTGACCATAAAGCCCCTCTAATCTGGCTGCTGCCTGCCTAAAACCTCCGTTGTCAAGGGCACCAATGATATTAGCGCAGCCACATCCAATCTTCAATGAGAAATCTTAACTCTGCTCACTGTAACACAGGATCAGCTGCAATCCACACTCACTTCCGGTTCTCTTTCAAGAAACCTGACACTCCACTTACCTCTCAGCATGTGGCGGCTGCTCTGCTTGGTTTACTGTCTGCTCTTCCTCTTCTTCCTCCTGACCTTTTAAATGTGGAACCACCTGACATCCTGTTCTTTCTTTCCTGCATTTACAGCTCCTGGTGATAACTTTCATGTGCTAAGAATGTGCTGAGAGGAACTTCACATTCCTTCCCTTTGGAGTCCTTCCTTCAACTCCAGACCTAGACTAGTGGTGGCTCTCTGGACTTGTGCACTTGGATAGACATCTCAAACGTGTCACACTCAATGCTGAAGTCCTGGGCTTTAATCTCAACCTCTTGCCCCCTTAGGAGAGCTGAGCCTATTTGGCTGAGAAGTGCTGTCTGCAATCTTTGGGCTAGTTTAGAATCTTTCATGAATTTCTCCCACAGGTATTGGTGCTGTGGGTTACCAGGGCAGGGACCCTTCTGCTGCTACTGGAGCTGGCCCCTGAATCTGGCAATCTCCTAGCTCAACCAGGCACTTCCAGTCTCATGTTCTAGTGCCAACTCTCAGTATTGCACCCGGTCAATGCTTAATATAGTAAACAGATCATGCTGTTTCTCTGCTCAGCTCACCAGAGGCCCCATCCTATTGAAACAAAACCCCAGGTTCTGTCAAGGTTTGTAATCCACATCAATTGACTCTCTTCCACCTTTTTTCTTTCAGGTAGGCAGTTCATATCTGCATGATTCACACACCTCCTTCTACATATCTTGACTGGAAAGTTACAATCTTATGAGTCTTCTTTGACCTCTATCTCTCATAATTATCTCTGACAATCTTACCTTGACTATCTTTCTCTCTTATTCTTTTAATTGACGATGTTTTTATTTTTTAGTGTGTGTGTGTGTGTGTGTGTGTGTAGGCACATGCAGACCGGAAACCAGAAGAAGATGTCAGAGCCCCTGGATCTGGAGTTGCAGGTGGTATGCTGCCTGATGTGTGTGCTAGGAACCAAACTGTTCTCTGCAAGAACAGGAAGTGCTCTTAATTGCTAAGCCATCTCTTCAGCCATCTACTATGTCTACCAATGTCTACTAAGCTCCCTAGCTTACTTTGTTTCATAAGGACCAAGGTTTTATCTGATTCAACCTCTTTCACTGGTATCTGGCATAATGTACAGCACAAAGTAGGTGCTCAAAAATATTTGTTGAAAAAAAAAATGGTCTCAGTTTTTCTGAAGGTAGTTCTCAAGGCCAGCACTTAAAATGAGGCCAATGTTAGCTTATGTCCATCAACATATTCCAAAGCCTGCATTTTCAGTGAGGTGGTGTTTCTCTAGCTAGATATAAAGTTCTTACCTTTGTCAGACCTGTATCATCTCCCCATTAGTTGAGAGCCAAGAGGTGCATGAATGATTGATAAGCATCTCCAAGCTGCCAGCAAGACCAATCAGGAGTCTGTCTACAGCAGAGCAGTGATAGGTGTCATTGCAGTTATGTGAAGTCTTCTACACTGAGCTCATCATGTTAATCCAGGTAGCTCTTTTACAAGTGTTTATACATTGTGGCGATATTTCATTGATAATGGCCAAGGGCTAAGATCAATAAATACCTACATTCTCTTTGTTTGTAAGTTATTTATTTATACATATATATCTGTTTGTATGGGCATGTGTATACGTGTGCCTGTGGAGACCAGAAGAGACCATCAATTCCCTGTGGCTGGAGTTACAATTGGTTGTGAGACCCTAATGTGGGTGCTGGAACCAGAACTCCTGTCCCTCTGCAAGAGTAGCCAGGACCTTCACTAAGGACACACTTTCCAGCCCCAGCTACTTTTTTACAAAGAGGATCCAGTGATTCTGCATCAAAACAGCTTTGAGAGGAGTTTTCTGGTGGTTTTGATTCTGAGGAGGTATTTACTTGGTTTCTCATAACTTGTATAAAATGTGTTCTTTAGCAAGAATGGTGTGGTGCACATTTAACAAACCAGGAACCTGGATGACATGATAAGAAGGAAAATTTAGAAGTGGAGGAAGAGCTTTGAGGGATGCCTCAATGAGCATCAAGGAGACAAGAGGAAGAACAAGTCAACAGATCATGTGCCTACTCTCACGCTAACCTTGGAGATGTGTCACCTTGCTACAATCAGTAGACACCAGGGGTGCCTCACTTGAGATGTATTTCCCACTGTCTCAAGCCTTGCAAGGAGTTCCAGTTACATCTTTTCTTAAGGTAAAAATGAATAGGCTACAATGGTTCTGAGCCTGCCAACAACTTTATAGAGCCCGCATAAAGTTAAGAGGAGGAGGAGGAGGAAGACAGACTCTAATGTCTTTTTTGACTAATAGGCTCACCATCCAAGAGCATCCCCTAATCTCTGAAGATATGACTATATTGTTATTAATTTGCTTACACCTCCATAGATAAAATTGGCCAAGTGCATACTATACAGGAACCCCCTCTAGTGATTAGGGGAGTATGAGAATTTTGCCTACCTCTTCCTGGCTCCTCACTAAGAACCAGAGATTTTTTTTTTTTTTTTTTTTTTGTTTTGTTTTTGTTTTTCGAGACAGGGTTTCTCTGTGTAGTCCTGGCTGTCCTGGAACTCACTCTGTAGACCAGGCTGGCCTCGAACTCAGAAATCTACCTGCCTCTGCCTCCCAAGTGCTGGGATTAAAGGCGTGCGCCACCACTGCCTGGCTAGGACCAGAGATTTTTAACAGTCAAATACAGAGTTTAGGGACTGGGGCATTAACTCAGTAGCTGAGTGTTTGTCTAGTGACCCTAGTGTCTATCCCCAAGATCATGAGAAAGAAAAAATAATATGTTAGGACCGTAGAAATATTAAATTTACATTTCAACTGAAAGTTACTTGGGAAATAAATAGGACTTAACACAGGAATAGGCAGAGAAAAGCTTGTTACCTTCAAGAACACAGTCAATTAGCTTCCTATTTATATCTCTCAGGAAGAAATTACATCTCATTGGATCGATGTGGGGACAATAAGAGTATACATGCAGGGTTGAAACACTGGTTCAGTGGTTAAAGGCTATTGATGCTCTTGTAGAGGACCTAGGTTCAGTTCTCAGCACCCCCACAGCAAATCACAACCACGTCTAACCCTAGTTCCAGGGGATCTGACACCCTCTTCTGGCCCCTGTGGGTACTGCAGCATATGGTATAGTTTCGTACATTCAGGCAAAACACTCATACACATAGGGTAAAAATAAATATAAACCTAAAAATGAGAATATTCAGGTGTCATTCCAGTGTGTGGAATAGAAGCTCCCTACCTCCACCTTCCTGCCATGGAAGCCCCAATTTAATCGGTAAGTTCCATGGGTAGCTGTGCTGTAATTGTTCAGTGTCAAGCAGAAGAGGGTGACGTGGGTTGGTTCCAGGTCCTGGCTCCACTCTCAGATGGCCTTAGATCTCTCCAGTCTGTTTCTTAATTTGAAAAAGAGGATGACGTTTCTGATCCTACTTGCTTGTGGTATTGTGATGAGGGTCTGGTGTAACCACACAGAAGAGAGGGAGTTGGGGGTTGTCTTGACAGGAGTCCCTGACATGCAATGGCATTGGTGGTCATTCAGAAGCAGGAGTGAGGATTGGCTCAGTAAGAATCCCTGGTATATAATGACCTTGGTTTTCTTTGTCATACTGGCCTTCTGGCCTCCTTCTCTAAGATATATGTCTTAGGCACAACTGTTTTCCTTGTAAAAAGAAACCCCGAGAGAGAAAAAAGAAACTTGAGAGAAATACAAACCACCTCACAGTGTCCCAACTGCTGGCTTTTTAAATGCAGGATCCTGTCATTCGGACATGTTGCACAGAAGGTTCATTTTGAACTCCTGTTCATTAGGAAAGCTTCTGGGCAAAATTTGAACTCAGATCTTATGGAGTCAGCGCTGTACAGTGGATACTCTGGCAGGATGTACTTACAAATAGAAATTGGAAAGTTTGACTTGCTTGAATCCCCCAGGGCCAAGATTTTGAGGAGACTGATGTCCTTAAGTGGGCAGGAATGAGCTTTTCTTTGTCGTACCTTTTTGAGTTAATATCCCATTATACCCCATCTTCTCTCAAACTCTGCTTTTTTTTTTTCCCTCCTGTGTATTTTGTTGCACGTGGAAGAGCAATATGGGAGTTGAAAAAAAGGTTTTGGGCCAAATGATGCAGTGTGGTTGGAAAAGCCTTGTGCAGATTTGGCATAAAAATGAACTTCTCCGGGAGAGGGCTGCTGGTGCTTGTTGTTCATTAATATGCTGAAATGATTTCGCACCCCCCCACCCATTCTGAAGGTTCTTTGAGACTGATTTCTATTCAGTTTTCTGGGAAAAAAATAAAATGGGTATGGGGAGAGGTGTGAGGGGGCAGGATGTAGAATGTATGTGATGTAGAACTTACAAGAAATACCACCACTTGCAAGGCGCTCTTCGCTTCATAAGCCCAGGCGCGTCAACGCTTCGAGTCAGGGAGAGGCATCTTGTAAGGAATACAGTGGGTAGCACAAGTTTCTTCCTCCCATTCCACCAGCTAACCTTGTGTGTTCTTGGACTCTGGCCAGGGGACAAGCACGCAGGGAGGCAGCTTCTCTTGGACACCAAAACAATGACACACACTGGGGCTGAAGTGACGGCTGAGCTAGGGACTGAAGAGTTGACTCTGCTGGTAAGGTGCTTACCATGCAAGAGTGAGGGTCTCATTTTCAGCACCCATGTAACAGCTGGGCTTATACCTGTCAGCCAGGTGCTGGAGAGGGCAGACACTTTGGCACTTGATGGCCATCACTCCAGCCTAGCCAATCACTGAGCTCCTGGTTCAATAAAGAGAACAACTGAATACTCCTGATTCCAACTTGTGGTCTCCACATGCACAAACATGTACACTCACATGTACACACGAAGACACACACATACACACACACACACACACACACACACACGCGCGTGCACACACCATAGTCTCACACAAATGCAGTCCCTGGTTTACAAGTACATATTCTTTCTCATGGATATTTTCAGCAGCATACAGTAGAGTTAATCATTGATGTGGTCCCAGGTACATAAACCCCAAAGCGTGTGTTTCCTTTTGGCTTCCAACTAGAGACTCACTAGTGTAACAGGTTACTGCCTAACATGGACCAACGATCTTGCCAACATGAGCTTGCCTTTTGTGTGTGGGCGTGGCCAAGGAAGGGGTGGGTACCTGGCTGAGGATCAGTGTAATCCACGGTGTAGCCGTCCAACTGGAGGAGTTCCTGAGGCTCTGCTTTCTTTTCTCGGTAGCTGCACATGGCAAAAGTGTACTGGCTGACCTGCGGGACAGAAAAGCAGACTGTGAGACTGCTCCACCAAGGCTCATCCTACTTTGGGAACCATCCACATTTAACTGAAGCCCCAGAGCTCTGCTGTCTCATTCACATCGGATATAGAATCTGACAGTGGTCCACGAGTTTAGTTAGAGTGGGTTCATGTGAAGAATGGAAATAAGAGACTGTCCTTGGCATTTAGTAGGCACTTAGGAACAGTCAGCTGTTACCATTACTGTAGTTTGGCTTTTATTTTTGTCGAGTGTATGCATATTCATGTGGGTGCTCATGTATATGTGGCAGAGGTGTAGGTATATTTACAGGAATGTGAACCTGTGTTTGAAGGCTAGAGGTTAGTTTCAGGTGACATTTATTCACCCTGTTGTTTGAGACAGTGTTTCTCATCAGCCTGTAAGTCACAGATTAGGCTGTGCTGACTGGCCAGCAAGCCCCCTTTAATGTAGTTTCTGGGCTGTTTTTCCAGCCTTCGATTTATTATTTTGAGACAGGTCTCCTTATGTCTCAGGTTGATCTTGAATTTCTGATTCTCCTCCCCCATATTCTGGGTTCTGGGGTTACACTGTGTACTACCTCTTCCCGTATTGTTGTTCTTGTGTGATTGGGTTAGAACCACACATTGCCATTCTTTGGTGACATAAGGCTGACTGGATGGCAACAGTTCTATGCGTGTTGCCCAATATAATCTTGGCCAGTAGTTAGAGAACAAAAATTCATTTCTTTGCAGTTGTTTAAAAGGCTCAGAAGATGGCTTGGTGGGTAAGGCACTTGTCCAGCAAGCATGAGGACCAGGGTTTGGTTCCTTAGAACTTATGTAAAGCCATATGGGTAGTGTGAATCTGTAATCGCAATGCCTCTATGGAAAGAAGAGAGGCAGAGGTGGGAGATGATGCCCAGAAGCCTACAGGCTGGTCAAACTGCATACATGGTGAAGAGCAACAAGAAATCTTGCCTCCAAACATGGTGGAAGTCAAAGACTGACACCCAAGGTTGGTTTCTGACCTGCTCTGTGGCATTTATGTACTTGAACTCACACAAAGGTATGCTTCCCCCCTCATGCACACACATCCATGCTCACGTGCACGCGTGCACACACACTGCATTCATATATAGCAAGCGTTGCTTTCATCAGTATTGAGTTTCTCGATTTGATTTTTGGCTACCCACTGCTATTGAAGGGGCACTCGCAGGGACTTGGTAAAGTCTCCCCTTCGTCTTAGACAAGCGCCACAGTGACATGCTGTCACAAGCAATGAGCACTCGACTGCTAGGTGCCAGTCACAGCCAGGCAGCCCCAAGCCCCTATGGCATGGCCGTTGTCACTGGCGCCCTAAATGGCAGCCCTCACTTTACTGATATTGGCATTCCACGGCAGTGCAGCGTGGTGCTCCAAGCTGCAGGCCCGCCTTCAGGACCCTGTTGTCACTGTGTATGCAGAACTGGCGAGGATGCTTCCCTTTTCTACATCTGGCCTATTGGCAAGGAGCCCGTGGCAAAGCAGGCCTACCCCCAGCTTCCAGCCAAGCTAACAGGCACATTTACCGTCATCCATGGATGTCAAATGCCTCGGTGAAGGACTGCCACATCCCTCACCCCTTACTCCCCTTTATTGAAAGAGACAATTCTAAGACTTTGAACCCAGCCAGGGAGAACTGTAGTCTCATCGAGTGAGACTGGTCTCTTTTTAAGGGTAATTAAGAAACTGGTGCTTTCAGGCTCCACAATAGGTTGCGCTGTCCCGAGTCCTGAAGGTTCAGAGTAAGCGTATTCACGGGGCTGGTTTGTCTGATGCTGCCCTCTGTTGGTTTCTGATGAGAACTTTACTGCCCAATTTGGGATTTGGAAGAATCTCCCAGGCTAGACCAGACTGAGAACTTTCATAAGGGACATGAACTAGTTCCTTATGACAAGCAGAGCATCCCAGGACCCCCTGTTCTCCTATAACAGACGTCTGAGTGCAAATGGGGGTGGTCATAGAAGCTGGATTACTGCCTAGTTCCAGTAAACTGTCATCTTTCAGCCTCAAAGCTCTCTCGTCTGTGTTGTGCTCCCTTCTGTCCCTTACTCCTCCCCCCCCTCATCCCTGTATATCATCTTGTTACTGGGAAGTTACTGAGATTCCCACATCATATGTGAGGCTTGTACAGCAATCATTCTATCAGTGTGTGTATCTAAGTAGTCCTTGTGAATCTGGCCTCATCGTGCAGCTCAAAGAAGGACTTCCCTGTAGGAGATCAGTCCTTTGAAGGAATATCTTTGTTCTATTTACAATACCACAAGCAAACCTGGTCAAATAACAACTGCTTTTTTGCTAAATGAGTCTGACACATGGGAGACATGCGTTTAATCCATGACATCCTTCTCCATGATTTACAGTGCCTCTCCATGTACAGTACCAGGCCATTTCAACCTGTGGCTGGTCCTACCCACAACAAATTCTCTATAATGCCCTCACCACAAAACAAGGACAGGAGACACAGCTAGATCTCTCCTGTGCTGATTGAGATTAGTTCTTTCACTTGGCAACAGGAGACAGGGTGGAGTTTGTCAATGAGGTCAGCCAGAAAGATGCCAATATGCACTTGAGGTTCAGGTAAATACCACAGCAAAAGTGCATGACTTCAAGATGCAGGCTTCTACTACTCCTGAACCTTTTACTTTTTTTCTTTCCTGTTTCAGTGGCTCCCTCTCCGCAGTGCTGTCTGCTGCTGCCCTCTTCTGGAAGTACTGATGACATGCCCTGCAGGCTGAGGCTGTGTGACTTGGTAAAAAACCGAAACAAAACAAAATAAAACAACAACCCCCCAACAAAAAAAAAACCCAAACCAAAATAACAACAGCATCAGCAACAGCAGCAGCAGCAGCAGCAGCAGCAGCAGCAGCAGCAGCAACAACAACACCACCACCACCACAAACTAAACAAACCTGAGTTGGCTCATTGGGTGTGGTTTTATTTTTCCTTTAAGATCCAACAATTTACTTTAGGATTCAAAAGAGGGGAGCATATCCTTGGGCTATTATCCTGAGTTTTAGATGCATCTCAGTTTTTCTAGAGTGCTTGGAGGTCACCAAGGAGCTAACAAAGATTTGAGAACTTTAATTATTTTAAAGCTGCCACATCTTGTTAATAGAAAGCTATTCCCAGTGAAATGCAGTTTTCCCCTTAAACTGCAATTTTCGTTCATTTTGAGAAGTTCTGGGACTGGACTCAGGTTCTCACACATTCTAGGTGCGTGCTCTCCACCATGCTACACGTGGCTTTGGATTTATTTGGATGGGAAGTTAAGGAACTGGGAAATGTTATTGGATCGTGCCACAGGCAGAGCATAGGAGGTGATTTTTGACGTCAGAGAGTCCAAGAAGCACAGAGTAGAGAATTAATGGTTCCAAGTGACAGGCAGAATCCTATTTTATGTCAAGGGGATCTTTAGCAATGACTCTCTGGGTAGAATTGAGGATGGGCTCTGGAATTCCCAAGGCTTTGATCAAAATTTTATTTTACAGATGACCAGACTATTGCTACTTTGGTTCACTTTCTGCTGTTTTTAAAGTAGAAAGGGGTTTATAAAGGAGTGGGTAGAAGTTGCCAACATTAGCATCTTGTGTGTGTATTGGGGTCAGAGAAAATTCCAAATAGGTAAATTTTTTGAAATCAGATGAGTGAATCAGAGCCTTAGTTGAGATGACTGAAGTGTGAGTGCTCAGTGGTAGAGCATGATAGTATAGGCTGAGTCCAGGGCACCTGTCTGATCCCCAGGACTGAAAAACAAACGTATAAGATAAAACAAAACAAATCAAGGTGTTGGGTGTGGTGGTGTACAGCCTTCATCCCAGCACTCGAGGAGCAGAAGCAGGAAGACCACCAGTTAAAGGGCAGACTGAATGTGTTTGTGTGTGTGTGTGTTTGTGTATTCAGTGAAAGCCTATGTATGTATGTGTATACACACACACACACACACACACACACACACACACACACACACATATATATATATATATATATATATATATATATATATATATGGAGAGAGAGAGAGAGAGAGAGAGAGAGAGAGAGAGAGAGAGAGAGACTATCTTTAAAAAAACTAGCCAAAAGAGGGCAATCACTAGATTTGGCTTGTTTCCTGACATTTGCAACTGGAATGTAACTCTGCGTACATCCTTCTGTAGAATTGTGTGGAAACACAGTCTTACAATTGTAAACCACTCTGTTGGAAACCAGAAACAGAAGTGGGTTTAAGTAAATGAATCCTAGGACCTGTGTGTGTGTGTGTGTGTGTGTGTGTGTAAATCTCTCTGGGCACCAGACTCACCTAGATGTTCCGTTGCATGAGGCATGTGCTATGCTTCACAGCTAGCTGCTCATCACTCGCCATCTTTAATTGTTAATTAATTTTATTTTTGTGTAGAGGTGTTTTATGTGCATGTATGTCTGTGGAGCTCAGAAGAGAGTGTCAGATTCCCGGAGCTGAAGTTACAGCTGGGTGTGAATCACAAGATGGGTACTGGGAATCGATCCTGGGTCTTCTCAAGACCACTGAACAATCTCTCTAGCTCTATCAGCCTCTATCTTTGAACAGGTCACAAAAGCATGTTGAGCCTCAGCCCTAATGTTAAATTTGGAGACAATTTATACTCACTGTAGTATAGGTACCTGCAAAGACCAGCTTTGCAAATACTTTGTGAACTCCATAGGACCATAGAAATATGCTATTATTAATTAGCATGTTAGGAGAAATTTAAAATATGATTTGGCAATACTGATATTGGGATGAAATACTTTGAAGAAAGGGGAAACCAAACACCTCCCTTTTAAACCCAGCAATAGTTTTCATATTGGAGAATTACAATACACTTTTTGAGACAGGTTCTCAAGGTTCAAGGTTGGCCTTGAGCTTGCGACTTAGCCAAGGATGACCTTTAGCTTCTGATCCTTCTGCCTCCCCCTCCCAGGCATTCATGACAGCAGCTTGCTTATGATGTGCTGGGGAGAGATTCCAAAGCTCATTGCATGTTAGTGTCCGACTGTACCAACTGAGCTATATTCCCAGCTCCAAGAAAAACAACTTTAAGATATAAATGGAGAAGAGTTGGGACTTTGTGATCTGGAATTGGCACACACTTCCCTTTGCCTCTGCACTTGTACACCCAGGTCAGGGATTCTGAGTACTGAACGGAGCTCTGTGGAACGGGAGTCATTCTAGATACCAATGGTTTTCCCACAGTGTGGTCAGTGGTAGTGACAAAGGTGCATCTGGTCCTTGCCACACGCCCACAGATTGACACTGAGTCCAAAGGAACTCCCTGATTCAGGATGCCAAAGACCTCTGCCATCTCTGGATTACAGGCTGCAGCTAAACTTATAGGGCATGTATAGGGATTTCAGGGATCACGGCTGAGGAGGTCTTGGCGTGCTGTTTGCATATAACTATCCAGTTAGTTTCCTTGATCCTTAGTTCAGTGAACAACAGGAAGCCCTGCGTGTAGGCAGTCTGTAGTCAATACCATGAGACCAAGACAGGGCACTAGAGGCTTAATGCTGGCTTCTCCTTCACTATGATAAAGGAGCTGACATGCCACTTCCAGACGCTGCTCAGACTGGTAAGTGATGAAGGGTCTGATCTCACTGAGGCAGAGGCTTGATTAGTGTGTGGGTGTGCTACGATAAAAGGCAGGGAGCACCCCTTACTCATAAGAAGCCTCTTGGCATCCCACAATGCATTTCTGCTGCTCTCTAGGAATGCCATAGAATTTCAGACAGCCTGTGCCCTTTTATGTTTTTCCAAAGTCAGCACACAGCTTTTTTCTTTTCTTTTCTTTTCTTTTCTTTTCTTTTCTTTTCTTTTCTTTTCTTTCTTTTTTCTTTTTTTTTAAAAGCCATGGTGTGATTCTCATCTCCTCTTAAAGGAAGTGTGTGAAGGCCCCAAAACATCTGTGTTCCAGTTGCACAGCCCAGAAAAGCCATTCTCTTCTTTTGGGTTCACTACACAGCATGCAGACACAATTTCTATGACATTTTCTACAAATATCATCTCCACACACCCACCCAGTTTCTTCCCCTAGAGCTTCTTTTTCTAAAGAGAGAGGTCAGCTACTTGTATGAATATGTATATGAGTGTGTGCGCACACGTGTGTACAGATGCACATTACTTTCACACGTGCACCTGGAGACCGTTACTCTCCACTTTAGTTTTGGAGACAAGGTCCCTTACTGAATCTGATGAGGGCCAATTCATTTAGACTGGCTGTCCAGTGAGCCCCAGAGAACTCCCCATTGCTGCTTTTTTGGCACTGGGATTTACAATAGTGTAAATTATTTTTATTTATTTTTTATATGAGTTCTAGGAATCAAATGCTTGGCTGGCAAGCACTTTCCTGGTGGAGTCTTCTCCCTAGCCTGAGATCAGCTGCTTCTAAACATCCTTCATTTTCAATGATTCTCAGAGATAAGTCACATGTTGAGTAAAGCACTCTTAGGTACTCAGAATGTAGAGAGACTCTTTGTCCTAGAGAGATAATGCTTGCTTACTCTCTGGGAAGATGTCATCAGCTACTGTCTAGACCACATGATCTGACTTCCTTAGACCCACCTGGCATTGCCAGGAATGGCTCTTCTCTTCCTTTGTCTTCCTTGCATCAAACAGTTGGTGAAGGCTTCTGTGGACACTGGGAAGGTGTGAGGGTGGTGTGGGGAACACAGAAGCAACAAAGGGTGGATTGGAATGCAGCTAGCCCCAAAGTAGCCCAAAGGCATACTTGAATAGGTCTGTACAGGTGTAGGTCTGACAAGTGTTGCCAGAAACTTGTATAGTTACTTAGAACCAGGAGGGAGTGGCCACACAGTGAGGGTCAGTGCAGACATGGCTCCAAACATTAGTCAGATAGCTCAAGAAGCACAATCACAAGGTGCCTCACTTTGAGATGTGATTCAGAGAGCATTGCGATTAGCAGTTTGGAGACTGAGTTATGGCTTCTGTGCCCTGGTGGAGGCTTCATGGATAGAGTTCGTGGCAAATTTAATGACAAACTGAAAAAATTTGAAGCACAAACCAACAGCAAAAGGGATTGGGGAAGGGCTTTGAGGACTTTTATTACAAGCCTGTGGGGAAATGTTTAGATGCATCGGAGAGAGTGAAGATACCATTTTAAACATTAGCAACTCATTACTGGTCTCTGTGTGTGAGTCTCCTTCTGTGTATAGGTCTGTGTATCTACAGGTGTTCTTTGAGGTATTGACAGTAATAGTCGAACTGGCAAAATCCAGAAAACATTAAAAAGGGAAGATTTTACAGGTATGGGAGGAAGAAAGCTCTCTGTGACTTCATGAGTTTATAATCTGGAAAACATTGTGGCATTCAATGCTTGGGCCTTGTGGCCTCTGTGAGCCATACCTCAGGTCAAAAGCATGCATTCATCCTGCTGCATCTGTAAGACAGATAGCTCTTAAGACTGATGACAGTGTTGAAAAGTTACCTGCACCAACACAAAGAACCTCTTCTTCCACCTCTTCCACACATTCTTACCAATGGTCCATAAGTACCTGCAGGGAAAAGAAAGACCAGAGCTGCATTAACTCCTGACCACCCCACCAGGGAGCCCACCCCTCACTCACTAAGAGTTCCCAACACACCCAAGTAGTGTGAGAGGAAGCCAGAGGTTCCAGCCTCTCTCCTCCCAATGTTCCTGCTTCATCCTACATTGATAAAAGTGATCTATATTTACTTGATATTTTCTTTCAATTGTCTATGACATCATGAATCAAATCATGTTGAAAGAAACTTTATAACATGGGTTTGATATACTCATTATACAGAACATACATAATAATCCATGCTTGGGTGGAACACTGAAATGATCCTATATATTACCCATTTTATGAATACACCTTGGGACAAGGTGTTAGTCCATGGCACAAAGACTAATATCTTGGACCACAATGGAACCTCTATCTGCTCTCCCTACTCTTGGCCTCTGCTCCAGACATTACAACAGAAGCCACAGGGTTTTCTAAAAGAGCAAATCAGCCCATAAGTTTTTTCTTCTATATAAAGATAAAAAGCCCTTAGACAGGGTTCTTAGGCAAAGGTCCTATCTAAGATGTGCACACCAGCTGCAGGTGGAGAAGGTGTTGCACACAAAGAGGGAACAAACAGTATATTAAGAAGAGATGGTGGCTGGAGCACAGCTGAGGCAGAGTGATGGCCAGATAGCCAGAAGCTTGGTGAGCCCCATGTTGTAGCTGACGCCACCTCAGTCAGCAGTGCTATGGTAGATCACTCATCTGACCCTGTCAGCATTCTTTCACTCTGTGCTGAAGTAGTGTATCAGTACATGGGATTATGAACATAAGAGAGAGGCTCATCCAGAGCAAGTGAGAGAATGAGAGAGAGAGAGAGAGAGAGAGAGAGAGAGAGAGAGAGAGAGAGAGAGAGA
>NW_021621338.1:16426676-16431444 GCF_004785775.1 Grammomys surdaster | reverse complement strand
AGAGAGAGAGAGAGAGAGAGAGAGAGAGAGAGAGAGAGAGAGAGAGAATATGGCTGACATGCAGTGACATCTTCTGGTTTTCGTTCTGTCAATCATCCAGAGAGGTGAGGCAACTGGCTTCAATTTTGATGTTCTGTTGGTGAAAGGATTCTGTTAGCCAAGGCTGTTGAAGTATAGACATGAGGCTTGACACTGACTGGGAATGGAGCTCAGTTGTAGAGGGTTTGCCTAGCATGTGCAAAGTCCATTATGTCATCCCCAGCACCACAATAAACAAACAAGTAAACAAACAAACATATGAATGGATATATAAGTAAATAAACAAGCAAACAAATGTGGTTCGAATGTGAGATGTTTGTGAGATGTTTGAATGTGAGATGTTTGTGGTTTGAATGTGAGGTGTTCCCCACAGGCTCAGTGTTTCAATGCTAGGTTCCCAGGTGGTGATCTGGCAAGGCTGTGGAATGTTCTTGAGGGGGAGTCTCGCTGGAGGAACTGAATCATTGTGTGTAGGCCTTGTTTCATTATAGTCTGGCCCAATTTCTCTTTCACTCTCTGCTTCCTAAGCATAAATGCAATGTGATCAGCAAGCCTCTCCTCCTGCTGTTATTAGACCCTTCAGGAGAACCTGAATCCCTTTGAACTGTAAGCTGGTACACCCTGTTTCTCTTAAGTTGCTTTGGTCAGGGTATTTTATCGAAGCTTTAAGAAAGAAACAAGGACAACAAATAAATAAAGACTAAAGAATAGATGCACAGCAAGTGTGATTCTTATTACAGAGCATCACTGCATCCAAAGAATAATTATTTAGAAATTATGAGCATCATTGGACTGACATACACAAGATACACAATGGTCCAAGAGAGAGGCTAAGGTTGTAACTCTCCTCTTTTCTGGAATTGTGTGTGACAGGTTCAAAGCTCAATTATCTTGTCCTGACCATGCCTACATATCTACCTAGCAATACACCCAGCTACTGTATGCATCAAGAAAGTTGCAGTTTTTGGAGAGAACTTAAGTAGAAGAAGAAGTTCACTAGAATCCACAACAGGATTTGCTTTGAATAGTTAACTCTGCCTTCCTCCAGGCACTTGGCATGGATTTATTATAACCTGGAGAGGAATAGAGACCTCGAATAAGGAACTCTATGGCATGGAGGGAGTATGGAATCATTCTGCATAGAGTCTGCACTACCACTGAGTGACATGACCTAGATTTAAACTCAGAGCCACCTCACTATAGAACAGCTTTCCCCTGTGCCCTTCTAGGGTGTGCCTCCTCATCTAGGATAATAAAGGATAAGAACATTTATTCTTATAAATAATAAGGCTGGAGGGATGTGGGTCTATAGTGAGGAACAGCAGAGAGGGAGGATGAGAGGTACTGATGCGCACTGCATGGTAAGGTCACAAGAAGCAACAGTTGTGTACCATACACTTCAAACAGTGAGAGCAAGCACATGTAAATGTTTTTATCATGGAGAAATGATGAATGCTGGGGATCGGTGTATTTATCCTGATGTCGATTACACAGCGTGGGCCTGAGGGATGGCTCAATCAGTAAGGTGCCTGCCATCCAAGCATGAAGACCTTGGTTTGCTTCCCTTAGAACAACAACCAGAAGCAGGGTTTGGTTACATGTAACCCGAGCCCTAGAGAAGCATACATACGCAGGTCCTTGGGGCTTGCTGATCAGCCAGCCCAACGTAATGCGTAAGCTCCAGACTAGTCAACCACAGACCCTGTCTTAAAATTAAAGCAAGGTAGACAGCTCTAGAGGAATGACACCTGTGGCTGACCCTGGCCTCTACACATATACACACCAACATCCCCCTTCACACACACACACACACACACACACACACACACACACACTACACAGTATTTACATGCACTGGAGAATAACTTGATATCCCAAAACTGCATTCATTTTTGATTTTACGTATCAGTTAAATACATTCACATTTAAAAAGTGAGGAAACATACCCCGTGAATTGCTTTTCTAACTGGAGAGGGGTTTCTGTTTGAAGGCATCTGAGAGTGAAAAGCTGGTGGGATCAGAGGAAATTCACAATTCTCCTTTGGAAAGTATCAGTTGGTTTGTGTGAGGGTGGGGCTCTCCCTCCGAGGCTTTCCTCAGAATGGATTGCTAATGTGGCACATGCCAGAAGGTGTCAAAACTGAGAAGCTCTGAGGGCTGTGAGGCACCGTGTCTGTCTAGTGAGCCCCGCATTGCTTCCTCCAGGAACAGAATGTACAGTACCTGGAGCAGATGGACGCCATGAGACTACAGACACACAGGTGGCTTCCCGCTTTGAGCCCCACTCCCAGCACACTGATCAGTGTGGCAGCATTCGTGTTCCAAAGCTTTCTTCTGGCTATCTGGAAGCCTGGGCTGACCATCAGATAAGTCAGCAGCCCAAGGTGTACTGAGCCGAAACACAGCCTGATGCTCCTGTCTGGGACTAAAGGTGATGCCTAAGAGGGAATTCTGGTGTATTCACCAACTATTCTTAAGTGAGTCTCCTGCATCTTAACATGGGATAATATCATGGGACTGCAGAGACACACATCCCCTGTGCATAGCATGCTAAGGGCAGGTAGTGTCTGGTAAATGTTAGGTGCTAGTGTTCTTACGCTCACCACAACTAACAGTAGCAAGCACAATGGTGAACAGGCCTGATCTGAATTTACATTTAGCTTCTGGGTACCTGTCTGCTTGGGAAGAAATAGTGAGGTGACACATCTGGTGTTGGAACTCTGGTTATGTTTTTGATCTCCTTGTCACATTTTATGAAGTCTACGTGAGTGAGTCACTGATATTCATGGCATTTGTTGAGGGTGTCTGAGTTATAGGCAAGGCTGGAATGAGCTATAAAGGACTAACAAACGCCAAACAGAAGAGGATGGTGTATTTGGTCTATACTCAGTGTAGGAATCCTCTAATCTAGACGTGTCACAGACAGTCCTTTGGCCTTGGTGTCCCTCTGTCCTAGAACTGTGTGGGAGGGCAGCAGTATGGCAATGCCTGCAACTGGTGAGTTTGTGTCTTGTCTGTCTGTCTGTCTGTCTGTCTGTCTGTCTCTGTGTATGTATGTGTCTGTGTGTGTGTGTGTGTGTGTGTGTGTACAGTCTTTGCTCTCTCAGTACTGTGATTTTACTGTGTGCTAGGAACTAGCTTCGTTTACTAACGAGCACCCATGCTTATCACCAAACTTGCTTGTGGCAGGTGCTCACATCGTCTAATAGTGACAATGGTTTATTGTGTATCTTCTTCCAAGCTACCTAGTCATGGGCACCAGGTGCAGGAAAATGGCATTTTCCAGAATTCTCAGCCTCTGAGTTTCTTATGTGGGAAGGGAGGTTGATAGACTGACTAACATTACATTTTGAGGACCCCTAAGGGTTGGTTCTACTCTGGCTTAGGTGTAAAGTGGGAGGGGCTGTGGCCCTTGTTTTCCTGGGTGTCTGTGATCTCTCAGTGTCTGGTACATCAAAAGAGGCTATAAGGCAGGGTGTTTTTCTTGTCAGGTCTTCATAACTATTTTAAAATAGCATTTAAACTTATTTTTAATTGAGAAAATTATATATATTTGGTATACAGAAGGTTGGCATATGTGTGTGTATGCAATGGTTATATTGAACTAATCAGCTTATCATTTTACATAGTCTTGGCTTTTTTAAATGATGAGAATACTTAAAGTCCACTCTCTTAGTGATTTTTCAGGTATAGTATTGATGTAATTTTCATCATGGTCACCATGTTCTACAGCAAATCTCTTGTACTTATTTCTTTTTGGCCACAAGGCAATTCCTTCTTAGAAGAGAGAAGAAAGTGCAGCAGAAGCCAGGGTCCCCACTGGGCATCCACCCTGCAGACTGAATGAGAACAGGGGAAGGCTTGAAAGTGTTCCAGGGGAAGCTGTGCGCTGGGGGAAAGTCCAAAGAGCAGAAGAAAGGGCAGAAGCAGGCGGATCTTTGTGAGTCAAGGCCAGCCTGGTCTATGCAGTGAGCTCCAGCCTGGTCTATGCAGTGAGCTCCAGCCTGGTCTATGCAATGAGCTCCATGTCAGCCAGGGCTACATAGTGAGACCCTGCATCAAAAACAAAGCAAAAGAAAACAACTCCCATCTGAAAGGAATGAAAGCAGGCAGCAGGTATGCCACCATCACTACCACCATTCCGACTACCACTACCTCTCTGACCACTGGCACCGGCCCCATCAATAACAACAGCTCTTCTGTGTAGCTAGAGCTCATGCCGCATTTCGAAACTTGTTCTATACAAATATTCTATATAGAGTAAGTTTTTTAAATTTTACAATAGTTCTGTGAGGTCAGGACTGTTACTCTATTTGATATGAGCAAAGGGACATACAGGGAGGCTAGGCACCTTCCTATAGCTAGTACTCAGTGCCTACAGCTGTTCTTAGCCATCTCCCTTATTAAGAGAAAGTGTGTAATGAAGAAGGTTGAATACAACCCTGAAAATATTCAGTTACTCCAAGAGAGACAGAAAACAAAAACAAACAAACAAACAAACAAAAAGCATGAAAAAACAAAGACACAAAGACCAGATGTGACAAAGAGAAGAATATAGAAAGATGACAAGTGCGGGCCCAGCCATCAAGACCTGTACAAGCCTGAGGACCTGGGTTTTATCCTCGGATGCCGGAGCAGAAGGAGAGAACCAACTCCCAAAAGTTAGTTGTTCACTAACTTCCACATGCATATTGCAGCATGTACATGCTCTCTCCCTCTCCCTCTCCCT